>NW_021963958.1:75000-202606 GCF_902167405.1 Gadus morhua | reverse complement strand
CGAAAGAACGAGCGGGAAGGGGTGAGCGGAAGATAGTGAAGGATCCAGGGGGTTGCATGCAGGTCTTTTTCGTTTTGTTTTATTAGCGCTGAGTTGGGTCTGGGAGTGGTGCGGCGGTTTTGAGCGCTCGTTGTGGAGTGAGTCTGGACGTCGGTGGAAGCGACGGGGGAAAGAGGCTCTCCACGTGATTATTACGAGGAAGGACGCTGTCCTGCGTGGTTGCCTGGAGCTGCCTTGGGACGTTTCGGGGAAAGTTTGCCCTGCCAGCCATTGTACATCCCGAAGTGCGATCTCTGCTGCGGACGGTATTGTTAATCCTGCACCACACCTAACCATTTACACGTTAGCAGAAGACACACACACACACACACACACACACACACACACACACACACACACACACACACACAGTGCGCAACCAGAACAAAACTGTGTTTTGTTTTTGTTTTTCAAGTTTGTGTCTCTTGTGCTGATGACAAGAAAGGTGTGAAACCTGAACAGGAAGTTAACAGACATCCTGTGGTCGCTGCATCTCCACCCCACCTATCTACATATCTACAAAACCCTTGTTAAATATCACACTTGATCCTACGCTTAATTCTCCCTCGCAGTTTTTAGTCTGTGAATGTGAAAAACTTTTGGTGTAAGCCCATCGTTAGTTAAAACCAGACTCTGACAATAATTACAAAATATCCTGACAAATAATCTAAATAGAAACATATTACAGACAGTAGCGACATTAGAGCTGAAACTCATTTGTTTCAACTGTGACTCAGTCATTGTGAAACCATAAATAGAGAATTGAATAGGGGTCCAAGCCAACAGGTTGGATCCCTATTGTTTTTTTTATCTGTAGCTGCGAGAAAAAGTGTAAGACATGAATTATAGGTCTGAACAGATATGCATTCTCATATTAGACATTCGACTTTTTCACACAGCTATAGATAAAAACAAAACATATAAATTCTCTATTTATGGTTATATTTAGGGCAATTTATATATTGCCCTACTTCCTCGTCCGCAGCCAGCCAGCTACACTCCTCACCAAATTTATGACCTGCAAGAAACAGCCATGTAGACTTTTTGTGACGTAGTGACACTTATGGTGCGGCCACACCAGACGCGTATCTCGCGTACTTTTTACGCGAGATACGCGCGTAAAATGTTGCTTGACCATTTTGTGTCAAAAATGGTCGCATACGCGCAATACGCGCAATACGCGCTATACGCGCTATACGCGCCTACGTCACTCGCCTAGATGAGTCCATGTCCATGCAAGTGAACGGAGCGTTCCCTCTTCCTCATAACTATCAAACCAAACATCCTTCACATTCACCGAGCGAACATTACGAAAGTAAAATGCACATTTCTCGCTAAAAATGTTTCCATAAACGCATTTAATGGCGTAACTATGTTACTATTTCCACCCAGAATAAAGAAAGTTGTCGGCCGTGGCTGCGCTGGAGTCCGAGGTAGGAAACCCCAACGCCGCCGTGTTTGGGTGATAGAGTTTAGATCGGGTTAGATTAAATAATCTCGGATATAAATAACAATAATCGGGTTAAATAACTTCACATGGTGTGTCTGGTGTGTTTCCCAGCAGAGAAATAGTCCGCCAAGACGTTGAGGTTGCTTAGTAACCAGAGACTCTGTCCATGCAAGTGAACGGAGCGTTCCCTCTTCGTCATAACTATCAAACCAAACATCCTTCACATTCACCGAGTGAACATTATGAAAGTAAAATGCACATTTCTCGCTAGAAATGTTTCCATAAAAGCATTTAATGGCGTAACTATGTTACTATTTCCACACAGAAAAAAGTAAGATGTCGGCCGTATGCTTTTGTCCAAGCTCACTACTCTCTGCCAGTGTCGTCGGGTCAAGCTCAACGCTGATTGGGCAATGCGTGTCTCGTCAGACGCGTATCTCGCGTACTTCGCGTAAAAAGTTCAATTTTTTGAACTCTTTTGAAATGTACGCGATATACGCGATATACGCGCGTATAGCGCGTATAGCGCGTATTGCGCGTAAATATACGCGCCACATACGCGCTATACGCGCGTAAAATGTTGCTTAATACGCGAAATACGCGTAATACGCGTAATACGCGCGTAAACCAATGGTTCCCTATGGAGAAAATGGCGATTTCATACGCGAAGTACGCGAGATACGCGTCTGGTGTGGCCGCACCTTTAGTGAACAAATGTATAAGTCATGAAGGATGACTTAAGTCTCAAAATAGCCCTAAGGCCTACCTGCATAACTGTTAATTGAACTTAAAAGAAATGCAGATGTTTGAAATTAAAATCATCAATATGAAAATCTTCAACCAGGAAATAAACCTTTGTTTCAATCTGAGACTAAACAAGTTGCATAGTAAACTCGGTAAGTCTCTCTCTCTCTCTCTCTCTCTCTCTCTCTCTCTCTCTCTCTCTCTCTCATATATTTATATATATCATAGAATAACTTCTATTAGGTCAGGAAAACCTGTTTGACAGGAGATGATGTTAGCAGAGAATATAAAGAGACATTTATGAATTACTAATTGTCATTTTATCGCACGTATAGTATGTTTCTTCACATAAACATACACATATTGCATTCCTCTCACCACATGAAAAAGTCATCACCTCAGTAAACAATAAATGAATTGAAAGATTACAATAAATTCAATGGCAAATATTGCAAATTAAACAAATTTTCCTATAGGTTTACTTGTATTTTGTGCTGTAATTCAAAATATCTCATCTGTATTTATAATACAGCTTGATTCTGCATCTCTATTTACAGCTCAATAGTCCATGTCAATGTTTACTGATGCTATGGCAACAAGAGACTGCTGACGTTAGAAGCTGTTAGCGACCTTAACTAAATCATCTGAACAATAATAACCCATAATATCACAATCCGGCATATTTAAACAAAATCAATCACAACTACCAACCGTCACAGCCCTTCAACTCTGGGCTAATATGTTGTCACAAGTATGCAGTTAATTAGGTCACATCACATTCAATGTAAAAACGTTTTGTTTTGTTTTGGACATGTCTCAAAATGTAGCCTAGCTAGCCCCAGGCTAACGTTACTTAGCATATATGCCTCCACTCGCTCGTCTCCTGGCGCAGCAGCACCAGCTGGGGTGTGGACCCCGGCACCAAATAGGTCTGTCCATTTAGAACCTTTAGCAGCTTCCACCTCCAGAGAGTCACAGCTCTTCAGCGCCACCCGGGCGTTTCTTACGCTTATCCATTTTCAGCTCCGTCCCGACTCCCACGACTCCGGCCCATGCCATGAGGTCCCGCCCACCCTGGTTTATGTTGTGATTGACAGCACTGTCAGGGCTCTCTGAGCCTGTCAGCCCATGATTGATTGACAATGACAAACATAGACCAATAATATGCGTCGATGCTGGCCACACACTGCTAGCCCTCTGTAGCCCATTGGCCGGCCCAATTGGAGGGAATTGAGAGAGAGAGAAAAAAAGAAAACATAGCGGACCGGACTGGCCCACATTGGGTCAACGGCCCACCGGGACGATGCCCGGTACGCACGCACGCACGCACACACACACACACACACACACACACACACACACACACACACACACACACACACACACACACACACACACACACACACACACACACACACACACACACACACACACACACACACTTTAATCACACTGCCGGTGCTGTGTGTGTGTGTGTTGAAGCCCAGAGCAGCAGCAGAGAGCAGACTCCCCTGGACCCAGCTGTGTCTCCATGGAGCGCTCAAAAAAGAAAAAAAAGAAAGATGGAAATCACCAACCTTCTAAGAAAAGGTGAGGATATATCAAATAAAGTATTTTAGAAAATAACCGAGTTCTATCACTTCAACTAACTGAGAGAGCAAGAGGAATCGGGGAGTCCGGATCAAGTATTGACAGAGACTTTCTTGTTACCCGCAAACAAGCAACAACAAAACCGCAAAGACACTAACGATCATAAGATCCCGGGCTTTTTATCCTCACAAACAAAGCTGTTCTCAATATCGTATGCCTGCTTACAGCCGGTCAGTCATACATTACTCTAGTTATGTGGTCAACATCCTCAGCCAATCTAATCTAAACATTAGGCTAACTAATCTAAACATTAGGCTAACTTCTAAACATTAGGCTAACTAATCTAAACATTAGGCTAACTAATCTAAACATTAGGCTAACTTCTAAACATTAGGCTAACTAATCTAAACATTAGGCTAACTAATCTCAACATCCTCAGCCAATCTAATCTAAACATTAGGCTAACTAATCTAAACATTAGGCTAACTAATCTAAACATTAGGCTAACTAATCTAAACATTAGGCTAACTAATATAAACATTAGGCTAACTAATCTGAACATTAGGTTGAGCTAATCTAAACATTAGGCTGACGCTAATCTAAACATTAGGCTAACTAATCTAAACATTAGGCTAACTAATCTAAACATTAGGCTAACTAATCTAAACATTAGGTTGAGCTAATCTAAACATTAGGCTGACGCTAATCTAAACATTAGGCTAACTAATCTAAACATTAGGCTAACTAATCTAAACATTAGGTTGAGTTAATCTAAACATTAGGCTAACTAATCTAAACATTAGGTTGAGCTAATCTAAACATCTGGTGGACGCTAGTCTAATCTAAACATTAGGTTGAGTTAATCTAAACACAGCACCGGCAGTGTGATTAAAGTGTGTGTGTGTGTGTGTGTGTTGAAGCCCAGAGCAGCAGCAGAGAGCAGACTCCCCTGGACCCAGCTGTGTCTCCATGGAGCGCTCAAAAAAGAAAAAAAAGAATGATGGAAATCACCAACCTTCTAAGAAAAGGTAAGGATATATCAAATAAAGTATTTTAGAAAATAACCGAGTTCTATCACTTCAACTAACTGAGAGAGCAAGAGGAATCGGGGAGTCCGGATCAAGTATTGACAGAGACTTTCTTGTTACCCGCAAACAAGCAACAACAAAACCGCAAAGACACTAACGATCATAAGATCCCGGGCTTTTTATCCTCACACACAAAGCTGTTGTCCATATGGTATGCCTGCTTACAGCCGGTCAGTCATACATTACTCTAGTTATATGGTCAACATCCTCAGCCAATCTAATCTAAACATTAGGCTAACTAATCTAAACATTAGGCTAACTAATTTAAACATTAGGCTAACTTCTAAACATTAGGCTAACTAATCTAAACATTAGGCTAACTAATCTAAACATTAGGCTAACTAATCTAAACATTAGGCTAACTAATCTAAACATTAGGCTAACTAATATAAACATTAGGCTAACTAATCTAAACATTAGGCTAACTAATCTAAACATTAGGCTAACTAATCTAAACATTAGGCTAACTAATCTAAACATTAGGCTAACTAATCTAAACATTAGGTTGAGCTAATCTAAACATTAGGCTGACGCTAATCTAAACATTAGGCTAACTAATCTAAACATTAGGCTAACTAATCTAAACATTTGGTTGAGCTAATCTAAACATTAGGCTAACTAATCTAAACATTAGGTTGAGCTAATCTAAACATCTGGTGGACGCTAGTCTAATCTAAACATTAGGTTGAGCTAATCTAAACATTAGGCTAACTAATCTAAACATTAGGCTAACTAATCTAAACATTAGGCTAACTAATCTAAACATTAGGTTGAGCTAATCTAAACATCTGGTGGACGCCAGTCTAATCTAAACATGTTGACGTCAGTACGCCTTGACCCCAGACTCTGGCACCGTGCCGAGTCCCATAGTACGCCTATGAATTCAGAGATGATTTAGCTGCTTTCCACTATTAATGTATGATATGTAGGCCTGATAATACTCATAGTTAATATAAAGGTAATGGTTAATTTCTCCCAGAGTATCACATAGTATGGACCCAGCTGTGTCTCCTTGAAGAGTGACCGCTCTATGGGTCTACCTGTTACCTTTAAAGATGGAAATCAGTCTATGGAGAGAAGGTAGGGATTAGGGATGATTATAGGGCTGTAGTCAACCAAATCAAATCTTGGTTGTCTTACACGTCCAGAGCAGCAACAGAGAGTAGACTCCCCTGTGACCCAGCTGTGTCTCCATGAAGAGTGACCACTCTATGGGTCAACCTGTTACCTTTAAAGATGGAAATCAACCTATTGAGAAGAGGTGAGGACTTAGAGAGTGACCACTCAGACATGGAGGGGGGGCTTCTTCAGCGAGGAGGAACGGGGGGGGGGGGGGGGGGGAGATGTTATGGTGGTAAGAGGCTGGGATTGGCCTCGTCAGTCTGCAAGCAAGAGTTCCCAGATTGTTTTGCTCAAGGTTGACTCCGATCTGATTTCTTTCGGAACAGTGTGAACAGAACAAATCACACAGAATCAGGTCTGTTCAATTCTGGTTTGGGCCACTTCCATACGCGGTCCTGAATCAGATACAGGCGGGATTTCTCTCACTGCGACCTCAGGTTTAACAGTCTTATCATAATGTGACTCTGACCTCACTCTAGATCCACAGTCATCGTATCGGCCATATTTAAAACATAACGTGAACAGCCAGACCAGGAACTCATGAAGAGCGATAAATCTGACCTGAGCGAAACAGTATAAACTTTTTGTTTTTGCTCACCTCAGATTACCCCGTTGACGTATCCAGAACGCCCTCACTAGCCGACAGCAGAACGGATGCGCTCCCAGCCGCTAGCCAGAGGCTGTGCATCCGCGCACATCCGTCCTGCTGTCGACTAGTAGGGGCGATCTGGATAGGTCAACGGGGTAATCTGAGGGGAGTGACTCCATGCAAAAACACTAAGTTTGTAATGTTGCGCCACACTATTTGAGTTGAACGAGCACAGTGTTGTCTCGTGAGGACCCAACTCGTGAGGACCCAACTCCTGTTACATGGGTCTTGGAAGGGTTTTCTGAATGTATTTAGAAGCCCCAAAAGCGGCTAAAGAGTTTGCCCCCATAGGTTAGCGTTATAGCTATTCCGTATCACCGGCAGCCAGGGCAGATCTCTGCCTAATGGGGTTAAAAATCACCTGAGTTCTCCTTGAAAGGCTCCCCTGATATGAACAGGGTTCTGTCTTTGTTCTCTACTGTGTTTCTGTCTACATGACCTACATGTTCTGTGGTCAAGATTGACGCTAAAAAAGTGACTTCTATTTGGATATTGTCTGTTCTTGATATAAGAGAAGGAAAAGATAACATGCTTAAATAAGACTCTGACTTTGACAAAGCAGTTTGGTACGTCAGAGTTGATCAGAACTGATTTGTCATTCTGTCATTCTAGTTTCAAGCCTAAGGTTACTGAGAGCCAGTAATGAGATCTCAGTAGCAAGTTATAATATCTTATTAAGATAATTAAGGACTTAAAAGCTGGAAACAAGTGAAATGCTCTCACCTAAAAACTGCCTAGTAAGAGTGTGTGTGTGTGTGTGTGTGTGTGTGTGTGTGTGTGTGTGTGTGTGTGTGTGTGTGTGTGTGTGTCTGTGTGTCTGTGTGTGTGTGGTTGTGTGTGTGTTCTCCACAGACGCCAGAAGAGGTCAAAGGTTACCAGTGCTCAGTCTGTAGAGCATCAAACAGAGCTGGAGATGAACCAGGAGGAACTGGCCGACACACTGTGGGGCGGTAAGAGACTCTTACTTTGAGGACCGAGGGGATTATTATCATGAAGAGACTCTTACTTTGAAGACAGAGGGGACTATTATCATGAAGAGCAGGAGACACTCTTACTTTGAAGACAGAGGGGACTATTATCATGAAGAGCAGAAGAGACTCTTACTTTGAAGACAGAGGGGACTATTATCATGAAGAGCAGAAGAGTCTCTAACTTTGAAGACAGAGAAGAAATTCAAATTTTAAGGATCAGTATGAGACTCTTATTTGTCCTGTTCGGACTAAATTACTTTTGAATTTCATATGGAGACATCTTACCTCTTGGGGGTTAAATGGTTTGATCCAGATATATTTAGGGTTATGTGGGGTATCAGGTTAAATGGTTTGATTCAGCTTGGCGAAGCACAAAGTACGAAGGCAACCTATTGTAATTGTTAGTTTTATTATTATTATTATTATTATTATTATTATTATTATTATTATTATTATTATTCCGCCACGGTTGACTTACACAGCCTAAACCGCTCCCACGCTTTTTATGAAACTTACTACAGCTGTAGAGGCTGACTCAAGATTAGCAGAATTGCTAATCAGCAATTAGCAGCTAATTGATAATGATTTTTTAGAGTGTGTGCGAGCAAGCGAAACTACCATGACAGCGCATGAAACTAAGCAAGAGAATACTTCCATCACAATAGGCCTTTTTAATCATTGTTTAATCACTATTGAAGCATAGTCTGGGGCAAATATAACGAAAGATCTACCTATATTTAGCCGATTCAAGGTTACAATTATGGCTTTCACAGGGCAGCGCCCCTCACTCAAGATGCCTTCCCCCTCACCTGCATGCACTCAATCGTCCAAATAATTGTAATTAAAAAATTAAACCAGTGGTGATCTAGAATTTATTATTTTTTCGATTTTTCTTATTTTTACATGAGAGAAATGTGCTCCAGCAAAGTTTACGATCCAAATCTCTGTGTTGGATCATGCCCTGTGTTGGATCAGTCAGAAACCTTTATATTAATAAAAGATACTGTTGTTGACCAGTTGTCAAAGTATTGATAAACTGAAACAAGGATTATAATGTAAAGACGTCAACAAACTTTCAGATATAGCCAAAAAATATTGGTTTACTGTTTGCTTACAGCCTACAACTAAAAGATTAAAACCAATGTAAGCTGAAAAGTGTATAGATACCAGCAGGTCATGAGAGGCTTCCTCTAAGTAAACCCTTTTGTCGGATCTTGTTTGGACAAAAGCTCTTCTACAGATTAAAGTGATAGGAAATAGGATTATCCTCTACACTAGATCGTTGATGATGGTTAATCTGCACGCATGAAACGCACGTCATAGAATAGACACTATTCATAATGTAGTCATTCGAAATGTCGAAGAAGATATTCTAACCTATAAAAAATCAGGCGTTAGCCTCAAGGAAGAGTGAGGGAAAAACCAGAGTATATGAAAGTATATGGAATCGGCGCAAAGCCACGTTACTATGAACTGGAAGGTAAGATGTGTTCATCTTAATGCACAAGGGACAAACTGTTGAATTTTGCTGTATGATAGGCATGGGTTTTTAGAATTATTGATCTGAACTAGAAACAATATTTAAATGAACTATCAAGGTTGTTCGTTTTAAGGACTTTTTTCATGTTGTGAGTTAACAAGTTGGTGCAACAAACGGTTTTATCTTTACCCCAATAAAGACGAGTTTAATGAGTCAACTATCGTGTTTGCTCATTGTCATTTAATATTGCCCCTTGATTTCTCTTCCAGAGGAGCTTGGAACTATCCGTTCTAAATTCGTGGACAGAGTCTCAGACCCAGTTATCAAAGGTCTCCTGGATGACCTTTGGCAGCAGCAGGTGTTCAATACTGAGGAAAAGGACTCTGTGATGGAGGGCCTGAAGATCAGAGCGGACCGAGCACGTTGTCTGATCGACATGGTGATCGGTAAAGGGGAGAGAGCAAGTCAGATGATGATCGATAGTATGAAGAAGAGGGACAAACACTTATGCATCAAGCTGGGTCTGATCTCTTCTCTTGCTGGTGTGGGTGAGTTGTTACCATGAATCTACTTTTTAAAGAAACGGTCTCTGCCAGCTTTGGTTCGACTAGAGGGGAGCTTCTTTGTCCTTTAATCCACTGGGATCCAGTGATTCATTATCATCCACTCGGGATTGAATTTGTGTGGCATACATTTTACCTTTTTTGAGAGGTAGGGGTTTTACTTAGTGCTGCTGTATTCCTTGGCTCAATGGTGTTATTGCTAGTTTGACAGGATAGCTTTTATAGTTTGGTAGCCCTCACCTTAACCCCTCACACCCATTTTTAAAAGTGGCAATACTAAATCTACATTTAGTATTACTCCTTCCAGACCCCTTCCAGGAAGCACAAAATGGTTTATTCCACCTCTGCACATGGATTCCCCAAAACAGTAACGGGTTAGGGTTGAGTGACTGATTGATGGCCGCTAATGATGGAGCGCTAGTTTTCACCACGATGGTCACGTCTTTCCCTCACATAAAAGAAAATAATCTCGGAAAGGGATGACAACTGTGGACCTACATCAGTCAAGTCGTAGCATTGGATTACTAGCAGTCAACATAAAGAATATCCCAGAATCCGAAACTGTTGAGATCGATTCGTCTTTTCAACTAATAAATTAACTTGTGAAAGCTGGAATGAACCAGCATGTGATGGGAACGCAGGTTAGGTACTTCATATGCAAATGCTGAAGAAAATACTTTTTAGCTAAGGTACTTTAGCCGATCAGTGCTCCAGCACCAGGCCTTGCCAACACGTGCAGCTGCCCTGACTGGGCCATGAGACCACTCACCGTGGGGCCTAGAACACGGGTCCCTCTGAGCTCCGGGCCCCATTGGGCCTGCACTGTAGTTACCTATAGTAACGCCTCTGGCTGTCTGTCACTGTTGAGTATTTTGCACTTCCTGCACTTGTGATCAATCATTTTAAAGTTTATGATTGTAAATGCATTTGGCCTTTTGTGTTGATGTCTGTACTCGTGTTCTTGGGTCTTTGTGATACGTCATTTGTCACAGTCCCAGTACTGTCCCAAGTTTGCATTTGGCAATGAATGGTCAAAAGTGTTTTCTACACACCCATTTTACCCAGGATGCACCGGTTGGTATATTGTAGGAACTTGGTAGCACAGATGCACCAGAATTCATTTTGGCATTGGAGCGAGGAGCGGCAAGCAGCAGAGCAGACCAAGAACGCAATGTTGTTTTACAATTATGGTATCCATTCAAATTCTATTGATTTGTCTTTCAGAACAAGTCAGGAATCAATCTGCTGGTCTGATTACGTCAGGCAGTAGTGGCCGGGGGAGCTTGCCCGAGTCTGAGCTTTCTGCCCCTATGGACGGGAAGTCATCTGTTCCACTTGACCGGCATGGTAGCACGCTGGGCGAGTTCAAGTTTTAGGAGTTATTACTCTACCTGCATTACCCTCTATGTCATGGTTTGCTCACCAGATGAATACGTAGTTCATCTTTTAACATTTTAAAACACGTTTTATTTGCTAGGGCTCTGAGCTGAACTGAAAGAGACACCCTAACAAGATTCAAATCTCCTCAAAACACATGTGTTCCCACTGGCCTTCTCGCTGTAATGACCCCCTACCATGGGTTCCCCTCGTATCCCCGTTCTGCTGTTGTTCTTACCCCCTCCTACCTGGGTCTCCTCACTGCTGTTCTTACCCCCTCCTACCTGGGTCTCCTCACTGTTCTTACCCCCTCCTACCTGGGTCTCCTCACTGTTCTTACCCCCTCCTACCTGGGTCTTATGTCTTGTTTTGATCATGCTGCTGGCGATGCAGCTCTTGCTGTTTTTTACTCTAAATTTTTGGTGTTTTATGAATTGTGAGGCAACCTTGGTTGTCATAAAAAGTGCCTTGAAATAAAATGTTATTCAATGTAATTATTATTAATGTTAATATTAAACATAAACTGCAGATCGACAGCAGAATAACTCAGTGGAACAGATGCAACACTATCTTGTTATATCAGCATCATCATTTCATTTTTGCACCAATTCACTATCATTATTACTATCATTAGACCAATCTTATTGCTGTGGAAAAAACGAAATAGTCCTAAACATTTGTAATCTGTAACATACAGTCTTTGTCAAGACCAGCTTCTCCAACCACAATTTATGAAGCCACTAAATATCATGAAGTTGATAATTCAACAGGAAATATTGACATGTTCCCAGTGATGCCACCATCCACTAACTGATGTCTTCTGTTGTTTTCTCATTTAGGATCTCCTGCTGTCGAGTGCCAACAAAAGATCAAGTCTCGTTTAAAGAGGATGTTCAAGTGTGTGTTTCAGGGAATCCCTAAAGCAGGACATTCAACACCTCTGAATGAGTTCTACACTGAGCTCTTCATCACAGAGAGAGGCAGTGGAGAGGTCAACAAGGAACATGAGGTCAGATTGATTGAAACAGCTTCCAGTGATCCATTCAAGGAGGAAACACCAATCAAATGTGAGGACATCTTTAAACCCTTACCTGGAAAAGATAAGTCAATCCGGACAATAATGACAACTGGAGTGGCCGGCATTGGTAAAACCATCTTAACACACAAGTTCACTCTGGACTGGGCAGAAGGCAAAACCAACCAGGACATACACTTCACATTTCTCCTCACTTTCAGAGAGCTGAATTCACTGAAAGGGAAAGAGTTTAGCTTGGTGGAACTTCTTCATCGCTTCATTATTGAGACCAAAGAAGCAGGAATCTGCAGATTTGACCGGTTCCAAGTTGTCTTCATCTTGGATGGTCTGGATGAGTGTCGACTTCCTCTGGACTTCCAGAACAACCCGATCTGGACTGATGTCACAGAGTCCACCTCGGTGGACGTGCTGCTGACAAACCTCATCAGGGGCAAGCTGCTTCCCTTTGCTCGCATCTGGATAACCACACGCCCTGCGGCAGCAGATCAGATCCCTGCTGAGTGTGTTGACATGGTGACAGAGGTCAGAGGGTTCAACGACCTACAGAAGGAGGAGTACTTCAGGAAGAGATTCAGAGACGAGACGCTGGCCAGCAAAATCATCTCCCATGTCAAGAAATCACGCAGCCTCCACATTATGTGTCACATCCCAGTCTTCTGTTGGATCACTGCTCAGGTTCTGAAGGACTTTTTCAAAGATCCCCAGATAGGAGAAGAGGTGCCCAAGACCGTGACTCAGATGTACAGCCTCTTCCTGAGGGTTCAGTCCATACAGGGGGACAGGAAGTATCGTGGGATAGATGATAAAGACTGGAGTTCACAGAGTAGGAAGATAATTTTTTCTCTGGGAAAACTGGCTTTTAAACAGCTAGAGAGTGGCGACCAGATCTTCTACGAGGAAGACCTGGCAGAGTGTAAAGAATATTTCAACGAAGCCTCAGTGAACTCAGGACTGTGCACCCAGATCTTTAAAGAGGAGTGTGGGCTCATCCAAGGTGACAAGGTGTTCTGCTTTGTCCATCTGAGCGTCCAGGAGTTTCTGGCTGCCCTTCATGTCTTTAAGTCCTTCATCGACGATGAAGGACTTAATCTGCTCACAGAAGAGCCAATCTTCGGTGAAGATAAACTCCTCCTCCTCTACCAGAGTGCTGTGGACAAGGCCTTAGAGAGTAAGAACGGACACCTGGACTTGTTCCTCCGCTTCCTCCTGGGCCTCTCTCTGGAGACCAATCAGAATGTCCTACGAGGTCTGTTGGGCCAGACACGAAGTAGATCACTGATCACTCCGATTAAACAAGGTCTTCTGGGACAGACAGGAATGGGCTCACAGACCACTAAGAAAACAGTGTCTTACATCAAGAAGAAGATAGGTGGAGATCTCTCTACAGAGCGAAGCATCAATCTGTTCCACTGTCTGAATGAGCTGAACGACCATTCTCTAGTGGACCAGATCCAACAGTTCCTGACATCTGGAAATCTCTCCAAAAAACGTGTCTCTCGTGCTCAGTGGGCAACTCTGGTCTTCATCTTACTGTCATCGGAAGAGAACCTGGATGTGTTTGACCTGAAGAAATACTCAGCTTCAGAGAAGGGTCTTCAGAGGCTGCTGCCAGTGATCAAAGCCTCCAAAACATCTCTGTAAGTTCATTAATAACATGTATTACAATACACACAACACTATATACATAATACTAGAATATAAGTCATAATAATATACAAAACATCTCTTTAGGTTCAATTATTCAACACAATATACCCAATCCTTGAGTATATAAGTTATTATAACAAAAACATATCTGTACGTTCACTAATAACATGTATAACAATACACAAAAGATATTATACATAAAACTAGAAATTAAAAGTTATAATAACATAGAATTATTTGCTGCACGTTCAGTGATAATGTATTACATTAAACACAACACTAAATAAATAATACAATTTAAAATCCGTAAAGATTAAAAAAACATTTTCAATCAACTATTTATCATACACCCAAATCGTAATAAACATTTAAATATCCAATGTTTTAAGCAGGTTCAGGTTACTTTATTTGTACCCATAGGTAAACTTTCTTTGTCGTTGAAAAGTTGGCTTCCGTTTCAGACGGGCACAGTTTCAGACATCACTTACACACAAACACAAATGGGACCGTCAGGTAAAACAGTTAAAGTGCTCCAGTGCTAATCCCAATTAGGACCCTTAAAACTGACCAGCATAATGTAGATAGTAAAAAAAAAGAGAAAAATATCAAAAAATCAACAAATTCATAAACAATACACAAAATATGTGCTCCAGGTATATTTTGTGCAAATTTTGCAGTTCGTACAGCTTGTTCATCAGCGTGATGGCAGCTGTAACAAAGGTGTTTTTAAAACGCTTGGTTTTAGACCTTGGAAATAAAGAGCTTTTTCAAGAAGGGAGAAGCTGAAACTCATTGTTCAAAGGATGCAAATAGTCATTTAAAATGGAGTTGGTTATCCGCTGTACCTGTCTGGTGTACAGGGAGGCCGGGTTCAGCTGAGAATCCCCTATTAACTTACTGGACAATTTCACCACCTGATTAAGTGACTTCCTGTTCTTGACAGAAAGACTTCCAAACCATGAAACCAAAGAAAATAATATAATAGATGTGATAAAACAAGGTCATTATGGTTTTATCCACATGGAGGTAGAACAGTTTTCTCAGACAGTGAAGCTGCTGGTGCCCCTATTTACACACAGATAAGTTCAAGTACACAGTTCAGTTTAAAATAAATGATCGTTCCAAAGGTATTTATACAAATCCCAATATTGCACTGGTTGTATTTTTATTGTTGTGACATCGCGAGGGGAAACATGTTTTCTAAGGCCCCGTTTACACGAGGACGCCTACGGAAAAAAACGACAAAATGTTTTATCGGAAGGGCCGTTCGTTTACACGGTGACGGCGTTTTTGGGGCTTAAAAACGCAAAGATCTGAAACCACCCTCCAGAGTGGAAAACTTGAATAAGCTCCGCCGTAGCGTTTCCGTCTACACTGCCAAGACGCAAAACTAGGGATGCACCGAAATGAAAATTCTTGGCCGAAACCGAATATACTAAAACAGTTGGCCGAAGGCCGAAACCGAATACCGAATGTGGTTTTTACTGTTTTCCATTCATTTTGCTTTAATTTTTCACCATTGCATAAATCGAACAATTAAATGTCCTTTATTTATTGTCTTGCTTGCCAATAAAAAAAATCAATTATAAATTTGATACAAAATATTTATTTAATACTGAACGTTTTCTAACATTCCTGCAGACCTTATAGCAAGAATTTAAGAACATTGTACCTTTTAAATAAATGAGTAAAACATTTTTTTTTTTTTTTTTTTTTATCACAAATAAAAATATTTGGTGTTTTATGTTCGGTGGCCGAATATTCGGTGCATCCCTACTTAAAACTGCTCAGATCTGTTCACGTCGCGTACGCGATTACGTTGCATACATGCGCCAGTACGGAGAAATAAACAAACATGTTGGATTATTTCCATGCGTTGGACCGTCAAGCTGCTCTGGCAGCTCTAATAAATTACTGGAGTCTTTCCACGAAATGTACAGGATATGTACAGGTAGTATTACTGAACAGAGAAGGATCATTTTGGTTTTCGGGGCGCGGATAAGAGAAGAAGGAAGATTCTCCTCATGCGCTCAGACATGGCGGTGTTGTGTGATGGTGTAGCACAGCACCACCTAGCCGCCTGGCATGCATACCCAATCAAATTCCACACACTTTTGCGTCACCGTATGCACGCAGATTACCTCCCGAAAATCGTTGTCTAAACGCGGAATAAAAAGTGAAGACCCGACGCCACTTTTGCGTGTTCTGTTCAGACCATCATCATGCAAACGTAGCCTAAAATAAATTATATCTTTTGGATATGTTTAATTGAAGATCTGAATCCTCTCACCACTTCATAAATTCATCAATTATCGGGCCATGACTAGTCAAATTTTCTGGGGGAGACTAACAATAACGGAGTCATCCGCATACTTAATTATGGTCCTGTTTTCAAATTTACTTTGACACATGTTGGTGTACAGGATAAAAAGTAAGGGTGGCAGCACACATCCCTGTGGTGAACCAGTAGAGGAGCAAAGTTGGCTGGACAGTACTCCATTAACCCTGACTCTCTGTTTCCCTCCAGTTAGAAAATCCACAATCCAACCCACAAGATTAAAATTAGGTTGATCGGTTCTAAAAGCCGGCCCGCCAGGATGAGGAGTTGGATTGTGTTAAAGGCAGATGAGAAGTCAACATAAAGGAGTCGGGCATGAGACCCACTTACCTCCAAGTGTTAAAAAAGAGAGTGTCTAAAAAGAGAGTGGAGAAAAGTGACAGTGGCATCCTCTACACCCCTACGTGGCCTGTAGACAAACTGCATGGGATCAAGTGCATGCTCAGTTTTTTCTGACCTTACCAATTTCTCGAAATTGTTCATTATAATTAATGTAAGAGCCACTGGTCTAAAATCATTAAGGGTTTTTGGGGACGGGGACTACCACAGCATCCTTTCAGACTTTAGGGAAATGCTGTGTCTGCAAGGACCTATTAAAAATTCAATGAAATATGGGGCTCAGCTCGTTTGCACAGGATTTAAGTAGGTGGCCACATATATTGCCAGGGCCTGTACCTTTGTTGACCTTTGTCGTGTGAAAGATGTTTTAAAATACATTTTGTGATAGTTGAAAGTGCTGTTTGTCTTTGAGTTTAAAACCAAGTTCCTGAACCTCATGGCTAAAATCAAGAGTATCAAAACGATTATAAAATAAATTAAGAGCATCAGCAAACTCGGTGTCCGACTTGAAGTCCACTAGAGGGAGACTTTGCTGTTTCTCTGATTCTGGAGGCCCGTTATGGTTTTACATTTAAATTTACATTTAGGGCATTTAGCAGACGCTTTTATCCAAAGCGACTTACAATAAGTACATTTGTCATAAGAAGTGCATCAATATATCGCTGTCGGCACAGAAAGGATGTTCATAGAACCAAGTGCAAGTACAACAATCACTAGGCTAACCAATTCCCTGTGTTACAGCAATGATAGCAGCTACTGCAGTTGCTACACAGTTAAGTACTATAATACAATACAATACAATACAATACAATACAATACAATACAATACAGTGTACAATGGTGGCCAGAAGGGGGAGGGTGGCTATGCAGTGTCGAGGTGGACTCTGAACAGGTGAGTCTTGAGTCTTTTTCGGAAGATAGTGAGCAACTCTGTGGTCCTGAGAGCGGCAGGGAGCTCGTTCAACCACTGAGGTCCCAGAACCGCGAAAAGTTGTGACTTTGCTGATCGACCTTTGCTAGCTCTTAGCGATGGCGGTACCAGACGTCCAGCTGAGGTAGTTGAGCGGAGGGATCGAGCAGGGGTGTGTGGCTTTAGCAATGCTTGAAGGTAGGCAGGGGCAGTTCCATCGACTGCCTTGTATGCCAGTACCATCGTCTTAAATTTGATGCAAGCTACTACAGGGAGCCAGTGCAGGTCTCGGAAGAGGGGGGTCACATGGGAGAACTTCGGTAGGTTGAACACGAGGCGCGCTGCCGTGTTCTGGATGCGCTGGTTTTCATACTGGATCAGGCTGAGCCCAGATTATTCTCCAGTTCAGTCTTATATTTCTGTTTTGCTTTAAGAATTTCAATTTTCAGCTCTTTGGTAGCCACATGCAACTCAGAGACTGCTCCACTCTTAAAAGCAAGCCTTTTTTTCTGTACATAAGATTTAACAGAACTATTCACCCATGGTTTATTGTTTGGAAAAATGTTAACCTGTTTGCGTGGTATAATTGTGTCTCTACAGAAGGCAGCATATGAACATACTACATCAGCCAGCTCGTCCAAGTCATCATCACAGGACTGTTTAAACATGTCCCAGTCCGTGCTCTGATAACTTTCCCAGACACAGCTTCCACAGCTTCTTCTATCCAGTTCTTTTTTTCCCCTTATTTGAGTATTTTCTCTGTTTTAAAACAGTCTTGTATGTCGGCAATAGATGCACGCAATTTTGATCAGCTGAGCCCTTGGGGGAAGTCGTAATGATTTGTATGCATCCCTAACTGACCCATAACAGAGATCAAGTGTCTTATCCCACCTGGTTGGACAGGTGAAAATTGCTGAAAGTTTGAGTGTCTTATTAAGGGACACATGGTTAAAATGACATGAAATTAAGTTGGGCGCATCTGGTGAAATGGACTAACTTGCACCACATAAAAGGGATTGCTGGAAGCAGAGGCAGCATTTGCCTTTTGGTGTATATAGAATGCTGTTAAAAAGGGTTGAGGGAACTCGCTTGGCAGCTAAAAAGGACACAATGGTACAGATATAAATTCAATGTCCGATGTGAAGATACAATCACTGACAGTCACAACGCTACAATACTGCTTGTTAAAATATAAACATTTTAACAAGCAGTATTAACAAAACATTAGGTCAACTAAAAACACTTTCTAATTACGCAGATAATGTAGCTAATACATTAATTTGGGGCGGCATTAGCTCAGGAGGTAGAGCGGGTTGGCTGGTAACCTGAAGGTTGCTGGTTCGATCCCCGGCTTCTCCTAGCCGAGTGTCAAGGTGTCCTTGACAAGGTACCTAACCCTGACTGATGTCAATGTGATGTCGAAGACAGACATCCTGTCTGTCTTCGACAGCTTTAGGTCAGTCGAAGACAGACATCCTGTCTGTCTTCGACAGCTGCTGCTGGAACAGAGACTTCCAACTCTCCAGCAGTAGCGCCCCAAGGCCTGATATGCGCCCAGCGGGAAAACTGATGATGATGATGATGATGAATTATGTTAAAACTTAAGTAAAAGTTACACCGATTATTCAATTAACATTTATGGATTTTACGTAGTTGAATCAATAAAACATCTTGTTACATTTTTCAACACGTCCTTCATTATGTTAAAAAGTAAAACTTTTTTTGTTTATTGTGTGTGAAGGCTGAATGGCTGTCATCTGTCAGAGAGATGCTGTGAAGCTCTGGCCTCAGTTCTCAGCTCCAACTCCTCTAGTCTGAAAAAGCTGGACCTGAGTACCAATGATCTGAAGGATTCAGGAGTGAAGAAGCTGCTCTCTGCTGGACTTGGGAGTCCAGACTGTACACTGGAAACTCTCAGGTCAGTTTTAATCAATGGTCAAACAGGTACACCACAAGTTCCACATCAGAGGACGTTGAACAGATTTACCTCCACAGAATCACTCACTTTAAATAAGCTGTTAATGTTTTGATTGCATAGGGGGTCTTTTTCTGTTTTTACCACCAGCGCCACGGCATCCCTTTCCTCACCAACCAACACTTCATCCTCCTTCTCCTCAATCAAATACCTACTAATAGTAACAGTTTCGGCGCCCCCTCCTACGTAGGAAGGGTGCACAGTTGAATATTACCTCCCACTTCCCCACTCCCCTCCAATCAGAGCATAGCTAAGATTTTGTGGACCATCGGACGAGCAGCTCCGGCGGGGGACACTCGTGGCAGCCCTACAGCTCAGCTCCGGGAGTACCATCCCTTTCTCTGCCGGACTGCCTCCCCCCGCCCGAGCTGCCGGACTGCCACCGAAGCTTCGGCGGCAGTCCGGAGGAGGAGACATGGAGGAGAAAGGGATTGCACTCTCGGAGCTAAGCTGCCGGACTGCCGGCGAGCTACCCCCTCCGGACTTTTCAGCTCCCGGAGGACACCCGCCGGAACAGCTGGAAAGCTTCGGCGGCAGTTCAACTCCTGGAGCACACCGCCGGAGCTTCGGCGGCAGTCTGGCAGCTTAGCTCCCGGAGTACAATCCGTTTCTCCTCCATGTCGCAGTTCATGGACTTCAGAGAGTCAAGGCCAAAGTTTGTATCCCCCAATTCTTCTCAACCATGGCCGAGATATCCCCCACTACGAGTCTTTACATGTTGTGGAAGTGCCAGAGACGTCAGACGCAGTCTTTATTATTCATAATATCATCCGAGACGCGCATAGGTTTTGGCCGCGATATCAGATAAAATATTATATAAATACCCATATATAATATTATTATTATTATTATGTTTTATTATATAGATATAGAACTCCAGGTGTCCGCAAACGGCAGCAATACCTTGTCCTCCATGCTGTGGTACAGTCTGACAGCTCATTGGTCAATGGGCAGCAGCTCATTTGCAGTAAAGCTACAGACACCAGAAACAGCGCATTCTGAAGGGACTGAAACAGAGGGGAATAGCGGTAGGCGAGATAATATGTGTCCTTTTAAGTGGGTTAGGTTTCCCAATAGAGCGATCACACCAGCGCCGTAATACAGCCACGCTTAAACTCCCAGCACTGAACTAAACCTTGTAGGGCTGCAACAACGAATCAATAAAATCGATAAAAATCTATTACTAAATGCGTTGGCAACGAATTTGGTCATCGATTCGTTGTGTCGCGCGATTAATAAGTTACTCGTAGGCGCAGCACTGTTTACAGCCAGCCGCCGACAGGTTGGTTCACGGTTCATGCACGCCCACAGCGAGCTTTAGTGTGAGCGATCACAGCTTGTATTTTGGTCATATCTTAAAACTGGACTGTAGGCCTACATAAAAGTGTTGTACTTTCACTGTCTTTGGGTTAAAAAAACTCCTTCAACTCTGTATCCGTCTAGTCCAACCGAAAACTCTGTCAGCTGCTGCTGCTGCAGACGTTGTGCAGACGGGCTCGGAGTCGGCACCGCGTGCATCAACAGTCATTCAAAGCAGCGGTAGTAATCACACAACCGGACGGTGTAGAAAGTCCCGTCAGTTAAAAATAGTAATGCAGTTTTTAAATCCATGTTAAAATCGGCAGGATAAAGAGCTAGTTAGCTTAAAAATAAAAACTAACCAATGGCCACAGACAGTGTCAAATGTGATGTGTTCAAGTCGGCTCAGTAATATGATTGATGCGTTCAAATACAACAGAATTTTTTTTTTTGAGATTTTGGTGAAAACTTGTTTTCCCAGTAATATAAAATAGATAAGATAAGATAGAATTATGACCTTTTTAATGTCCTATCTTGAACTATCATCATCTTATCAGCAATTAAAGCAATATTACAAGTTCTATTTCAAGGAGTCTCAAAAATGGTATCAATTGGTTTGACCGGTTAACCATGGACATCCCTTATATACATATAAAAGTATATCATACGTTGTATGTTTTTTTTTGTGTTATCCCAGTTATGTTTTTTTATTATTTTTATTATTTAATATTACTTTTAATAGTTCCGGGACGTTGGAGGAATAACCTGGTGTTTTACACTTCAGTCTGCACTGTGAATTTGAAGTAATGTTCCGTTTTTTAATCAAGATGCAGTAATTCCAAATGTTTCTTTTTTTTATCCGATTCATCGATTAATCGAAAAAATAATCGACGGATTAATCGATTATTAAAATAATCGTTAGTTGCAGCCCTAAAACCTTGGCAGTCTGCGTGCATCGCAGCTCCATTACCACTCATCTTATCAAACACAAGATCTCAATCTCACTCTATTTGTCTTACTATGACAGTAAAAGGTGTACGTTGGATTCAGTGTGTTAATGATGGTATAAGGGGTTTGTTTTATTACATTCCTATTCTTCTGATAATCATGTAGTCAGACAGTAAGGTGGACTTTAGAGTTATTTAGTAAAGTTTACATCTCAGAACTGGCCCTTTTTAGGGACATTTTTAGGAGGAGTCTTTATTCATCTGACCTTTTAAGTAAGTCATATTTTGAAGATCTACTGTATTGACATTTAGATAAAGGTCCCATGGCATGAAAATCTCACTTTATTGAGTTTTTCTAACCATAATATGAGTTCCCCTAGCCTGCCTATCGTCCCCCAGTGGCTAAAACTTACGTTCGGTCTAAAACGAGCACTAGGCATTCTCCCCTTTCTCTGTCTTGCCCGCCCAGAGATTGGCCCGCCATTGAGACAATGAGCTATGACCGTGCGACTGCCCGACTTGCACTTGCATTACAGTGTGTGTGTGTGTGTGTGTGTGTGTGTGTGATTACACACACTGTAACGCAAGTGCAAGTCGTTTGTGATTCATAATACCGTCTGGAGGCGCACACAGCTTTTGGCCGTGATAATATGTTTTATATGATATAGATATCTATGTATTATAGGATATAATTTAGATATAGAGCTCCAGGACTGTAACGCAAGTGTTGTACACTTCCTTGTTATTAGGATAACCGTTCTGCTGTTGGTGTTATGGCTCATAACACGTCAGACTCTCATCTCTTTTATTTTCACAACGAGGCTCGTAGTGGGGGTTATCCCAGCCAAGGTTGAGAAGGAATTGGGGGAAAGGAACGTTGGCTTTGACTCCCTGAAGTACATGAACCACGACATGGAGGAGAAAGGGATTGTTGCCCGCGAATGTTTCCCGCTTGAGCCCCGCTGCCGAGGGCCGGAAGCTGCTCAGGGCCACACCCCCACCCTCCTCCTTGACCCGCCTCGCTCCTCCTCATTAGCATTAAAGCTACAGACGCCAAAACAGCGCATTTGGGGGAAGCTCAATGTGCGACTGGCTCGGAGTGGCTGTAACTCTGCACCATGGCTGAATTTAGGAAACGTCTTTGAATACTGTGTTAGTTGCCCACTAATACCTATATTAAAGAATACATAAAGTAGAATGCCATGGGACCTTTAAACTACTAAAACAAGTCTTTTAACAAATTTCAAATCAAACAATCACAGTTCCTAACATTTTGTGTTTATTGCGTGTGCAGGCTGAATGACTGTAGTCTGTCAGAGAGATGCTGTGAAGCTCTGGCCTCAGTTCTCAACTCCTCTAGTCTGAGAGAACTGGACCTGAGTACCAATGATCTGAAGGATTCAGTAGTGAAGCTGCTCTCTGCTGGACTGGGGAGTCCACACTGTACACTCGAAACTCTCAGATCAGTTTAACTCAATATCTCAAACAGTTCCACCACAACTTCCACATCAGAGGACATTGAACAGATTTACCTCCAAAAAGTTAAAGGTCTAAATAAATGTGTAGAATATGTCGTCTCAGGGCTCAAGACACATTTTGTACTTGTGCCACTAACTTTTTCATTTGGTGGCACGCTAAAAAATGTGGTCCCACCCCTTTATTAGACCTGAGAATGTCCTTGGTCACGTACCATCCATCTGTGTTCATTCATGTGAACAGATTCACTCCCTTTAAATCAGTTTTTAATGTTTTTAATGCATAGGAGGTATTTTTCTCTTTTTACCGCCAGTGCCTCAACATCTCTTTGCTCAGACCTGGGAACTTAAATCGATACTTCCCCGATACAGAACCTGTGTTCTATCATTTTCAAATCGCTATTATAATATCATGTCAGTAGAAATTTCTTTGCCGGCTAGAAGGGCCGAAGAGTACAAACTACGGCCCGACCGATTAATCGGCCTGCCGATTTAATCGGCCGATTATAGCCTTTTTGAAAATAATCGACATCTGCCAAAAAGACGCAGATTACAACCGATTATTATTATTTTATTTATTTTTTTAGAAATGTTATTGCGCTTAGTATCCTGCAGATTGCGCTCCTACTCGCCTAGCTAACTAACAACTTTAGCTGAAGTAAAAAAGAGGAGATTGAATTTTACCGTACAACATGAAAGCACGCTTGCTCAGGCAGCTGCGCGCTCACCTCACCAATGTACACAAGACGCGTTGTTTGAGCATGTTGTGCCTGTTTTTCTTTAGGTCCCAGGCCATGTTAATTTGTTATACTAAAAAATTATAGACGCAAATGGGCGTGGCCTATGCCAAAAGTTGCAGCAGACTCCAGTGAATATGTGTGTATAAGGTTTTGAATGTGGGAGGTTCGGTGTGGGAGTTATAGCCCCAAACGCGTCTTTCCTTGGTATAGCGCCACCTAGTGGCCGGCGTGTCTGGATTTGGTCGTCTGCTTAGAACTCAGGGACCTGGATCTAGTCATGCAATTGGCGTGTCGGCACCATTTACGGTTTGGGCTGTGGCCCCACTTCTAGGGGGGAATAATAATAAAAAAAATTCTTACAAAAACAATAGGGTTCCAACCTGTTGGCTTGGACCCCTAATTAAATAATTCTATTTTTTTCAAGTGCGAACAATATTATCTGCAAAACCAAATCAAACTTCTACTCCGTCAAAACAGAGTGCAAATAGTGCAAACAGAGTCTGACCAAGTATGTCACTGACAACTTGGTATTGTCCGTGTCTTATCAGTCACTCTACTGCCATTCATCATTTCCCGCCGGGTACCCAAAATGCTGCCAAACAAATGATTTAAAAGTGGCGGGGGCATCTTCGACGGTAATACGGGTATCTTCCGACGTCATTCTGACTGCCTATGGCTGCTTCCCCTGCTTCCCCTCCTTCTCCTCCTCTTCTTCTTTTCCTTCTCCTTCGTTAGGTTCTGGCAGGCTAGACGTAGCAAAGGCGCATTACTGCCCCTACAGGCCACAAATAGAAGTTTGGATAGCTCACAAATCTCGCGAGACAGATTTTTAAAACGACGGGTAATATCGTTGAGTTTAATCTCGCGAGACCTCGTCACACCCCTAGCAGGGAGTGAACGCTGATTGGCTCTTATGTTACGTCCCTCAGAGAGTGAACGCTGGTTGGCTGTTATGCTACGTCCCTCAGAGAGTGAACGCTGATTGGCTGTTATGTTACGTCCCTCAGAGAGTGAACGCTGATTGGCTGTTATGTTACGTCCCTCAGAGATTGAACGCTGATTGGCTGTTATGCTACGTCCCTCAGAGAGTGAACGCTGATTGGCTGTTATGCTACGTCCCTCAGAGAGTGAACGCTGATTGGCTGTTATGTTACGTCCCTCAGAGATTGAACGCTGATTGGCTATTATGCTACGTCCCTCAGAGAGTGAACGCTGATTGGCTGTTATGTTACGTCCCTCAGAGAGTGAACGCTGATTGGCATTGTGGGAGTTGTCGTCTTCAATCCGCAAGTGCCAAAAAGTCACTGTCTATCTTTTCTCGGTCTGGGAGGTTCAAAATTAGAAATGTATGTTACTATTCAACTAAATATATGACCCACTTTCAATTCAGATTCATGTCTCCACCGCTGAAGTATTCCTTTAAGTAGGTCGTGTTTCCCAATAGAGCGATCACACCGGCGTCGCAATACAGCCACGCTTTAACTAAGCACTGAACTAAACCTTGGCAGTCTGCCTGCATCGCAGCTCCATTACCACTCATCTTATCAAACACAAGACCCCAATCTCACTTCATTTGTGTTACCAATACAGTAAAAGGTGTACGTTGGATTCAGTTTGTTAATGATGGTATAAGGTGTATGTTTTATTACATTCCTATTTTTCTCATAATCATTTAGTTAGAAAGTAAGGTGGACTTTAGAGTTGTTCAGTAAAGTTTAATAACATTTTCATCGCAGAACTAGCTCTTTTTAGGGACATTTTCAGGAGCTTTGTTGAATCTTTACTTATCCGACCTCTAAGTCATTTTTTGAAGATCTACCTCTACTGAGATTTAGTTCAACTAATAAAACATGTCTAATAACAAATTTCAAATAAAACAATCACAGTTCCTAACGTGTTGTGCTTATTGTGTGTGTAGCCTGAATGGCTGTAGTCTGTCAGAGAAATGCTGTCAAGCTCTGGCCTCAGTTCTCAGCTCCAACTCCTCTAGTCTGAGAAAGCTGGACCTGAGTACCAATGATCTGAAGGATTCAGGAGTGAAGCTGCTCTCTGCTGGACTTAGGAGTCCATACTGTACACTGGAAACTCTCAGGTCAGTTTTACTTAATGGTCAAACAGTTAAACCACAACTTCTACATCAGAGGACATTGAACAGATTTACCTCCAGAAAGTCAACGCGCAATACAGCCACGCTTTAGCACTGAACTAAACCTTGGCAGTCTGCGTGCATCGCAGCTCCATTACCACTCATCTTATCAAATACAATACCTCAATCTCACTCTATTTGTCTTACCATGACAGTAAAAGGTGTACGTTGGATTCAGTTAGTTAATGATGCTAAAAGGTGTATGTTTTATTACATTCCTATTATACTCATAATCATGTCGTCAGGCAGTAAGGTGGAATTAGGAGTTATTTAATAAAGTTTGATAACATTTTCATCTTAGAACTGGCTCTTTTAAAGGACATTTTCAGGAGTTTTTTTGAATCTTTATTCATCTGACCTCATGTTTTGAAGATCTACTGTACTGACATTTAGTTCAACTAATTAAACATGTCTAATATCAAATTAAAAAATAAAACATTAATCACAGTTCCTAACATGTTGTTTCTATTGTGTGTGCAGGCTGAATGCCTGTCATCTGTCAAAGAGATGCTGTGAAGCTCTGGCCTCAGTTCTCAGATCCAACTCCTCTAGTCTGAGAGAACTGGACCTGAGTTCCAATGATCTGCAGGATTCAGGTGTGAAGCTGCTCTATGCTGGACTGGGGAGTCCACACTGTACGCTGGAAACTCTCAGGTCAGTTTTAATCAATGATCAAACAGTTCCACCATAACTTCCACATCAGAGGACATTGAACAGATTTACCCCCAGAAAGTTAACAGGTCTAAATAAATCAGTGGAATATTTCATCTCAGGGCTCAAGACACATTTTCTACTGATGCCACAAACTTTTTCCTTTGGTGGCACACTAACAAATGTGTTTGCACCCCTTTATTAGACTTGAGAATGTCCTTTGTCACGTACCATCCATCTGTGTCCAATCATGTAAACAGATTCACTCCCTTTAAATCAGTTGTTAATGTTTTTATTGCATAGGAGGTATTTTTATCTTTTTACCGCCAGCGCCTCAACATCTCTTTCCTCACCAACCAACTCTTCATCCTCTTCCTCCCCCTCAATCAAATACCTACTACTAATAACCAGCTGCTGATTGGATAATATACTCCAATTATGATTTATTTTCTTCTTTGTCATCCAGAATAGTCAATTTCTTCACAGGCTCTTGAATAGCACTAGTGCTGCGGTGACATTTTAATGAAACTTTGCACAAAGCACACTGCACTGTTTTAGTTTTCTGATCAAAGCAGTGTGTATTCATGGAAATTGAAGTGGGTCGTGTTTCCCAATAGAGCGATCACATCGGCACTGCAATACAGCGGCGCTTTAACTCAGCACTGAACTAAACCTTGGCAGTCTGCGTGCATCGCAGCGCCATTACCACTCATCTTATCAAACACAAGACCTCAATCTCACTCTATTTGTGTTACAATGACAGTAAAAGGTGTACGTTGGATTCAGTTTGTTAATGATGGTATAAGGTGTTTGTTTTATTACATTCCTATTCTTCTTATAATCATGTAGTCAGACAGTAAGGTGGAGTTTAGAGGTGTTTATTAAAGTTTAATAACATTTCCATCTTAGAACTGGCTCTTTTTAGGGATATTTTCACGAGTTTTGTTGAATCTTTATCCATCTGAGCTCTAAGTTACTCATATTTTGAAGATCTACTGTATTGATATTTAGTTAAACTAATAAAACATGTCTAATAACAGATTATAAATAAAACTTTCATCACAGTTCCTAACATGTTGTATTTATTGTGTGTGAAGGCTGAATGCTGGTCATCTGTCAGAGAGATGCTGTAAAACTCTGGCCTCAGTTCTCAGCTCCAACTCCTCTCGTCTGAGAGAGCTGGACCTGAGTACCAATGATCTGCAGGATTCAGGAGTGAAGCTGCTCTCTGCTGGACTGGGGAGTCCACACTGTACACTGAAAACTCTCAGGTCAGTTTTGCTCAATATCTCAAACAGTTCCACCACAAGTTTCACATCAGAGGACATTGACCAGATTTACCTCCAGAAAGTTAACAGGTCTAAATAAATCAGTGGAATATTTCCTCTCATTGCTCAAGACAAATCTTCTACTGATGCCACTAACTTTTTCCTTTGGTGGCACACTAACAAATGTGTTTGCACCCCTTTATTAGACGTGAGAATGTACTTGGTCACGTACCATCCATCTGTGTCCATTCATCTGAACAGATTCACTCCCTTTAAATCAGTTGTTAATGTTTTTATTGCATATGTGGTAGGGCTGGGCGATATGGCCTAAAAAGAATCCCTGATTTTTTCACAAAAAATCAGATTTCCGATTTAAATCGTTTTACATAAAAAGGCATTATGGCAAGCCCTGCCATTGTAGACAGTGTAACCGGTAACATAACATAAAATGTAAAATATATAAAATATAAAATAAAATATTTCTGTAAAGATAAAATATTACTAATGATAAGAGGTAGTTCTGATAAAGTGCCAACATAACATTCAAACTTTCAACATGTGTTCATAAATATACAGTGTTTTGCAAACGGTAATTACCTTAAAAAGGGGAATAGTAACGGGAGAAGAATGAGAAAAACATGCACGCAGCTCTTTCCTCACTCGTCTGTATTGAATGAGGAAGAGGAGCGCGATCCCCCTACTGGAGCCCCGAGGCATTACCAACAGATCGACAAATTATTAAACCACACAGATATATTTCAAATGAATTATGTTTACCTCAAAATAGATTGTACTTGTATAATAATAATAATAATACATTTAATTTAGAGGCGCCTTTCAAGACACCCAAGGTCACCTTACAGAGCATATAGTCATCATTCAAAACTATGTAAAACAGACTTGGAATAAAAGGAAAACAGAGGTTAAACATGAAGAATAATAATAATTAATAACACTCAAAGACGCCTAAAGTGAAGGGGGGACCTCACTAACCACCACCAATATGTAGCACCCACTTGGGTGATGCACGGCAGCCAATCGGTGCCAGAACGCTCACTACACACCAGCTTGAGGTGGAGAGTTAGGGATGAGGTGGAGAGTGAGGGAAAAGAACATTTAAACACTATCGACCATATTTAAACACTATCGATCACATTTAAACAATATCGACCACATATAAACACTATCGACCACATTTAAACACTATGGACCACATGTAAACCCTATCGACCACATGTAAACACTATCGCCCACATTTAAACACTATCACCCACATTTAAACACTATGGACCACACGTAAACCCTATCGCCCACATTAAAACACTATCGCCCACATTTAAACACTATGGACCACATTTAAACCCTATCGACCACATGTAAACCCTATCGACCATAAATAAACACTATCGACCACATTTAAACATGTAAACCCTATCGACCACATTTAAACCCTGTGGTCTGAATAAATTGTTGTATACAACTAGGGCCCGACCGATTAATCGGCCTGCCGATTTAATCGGCTGATTATAGCCTTTTTGAAAATAATCGACATCTGCCAAAAAGACGCAGATTACAACCGATTATTATTATTATTATTATTATTTTATTTATTTTTTTAAATGTTATTGCGCTTAGTATCCTGCAGATTGCGCTCCTACTCGCCTAGCTAACTAACAACTTTAGCTGGAGTAAAAAAGAGGAGATTGAATTTTACCGTACAACATGAAAGCACGCTCGCTCAGGCAGCTGCGCGCTCACCTCACCAATGTACACAAGACGCGTTGTTTGAGCATGTTGTGCCTGTTTTTCTTTAGGTCCCAGGCCATGTTAATTTGTTATACTGTAGACTCTAACGGTGAGACCATACTGCTCAGCACGCACGTGTTAGTCACTGCTCATGAGCGCAGCACATTGGGAGTTAGTTATTTATTTTACATTTTAAATTACACTAATTTTTGACTGTAAATGTATTCTAAAACACTCAAAGGTTCTGCATTCAATTCACATATTCGTCAAAAGTGTTTAAAGTATATTTAAGGTATCAAAAACTACGTTTTATATGCTTATTATTTATTTATTTTTAATCGGCCGATTAAATCGTAATCGTAATTTTTCTCTGAAAATAATCGGCATCGGCACTCAAAAATCAATATCGGTCGGGCCCTATATACAACTTGTCACACTCGCTGCCATGTTTGTGCATCACTTTGGTAAATGCGCGCTCTGTGCGGGGGGAGGGCTGAGTCCATTCCAAACTACGGGAGCTGAGAGGGAAGCGCTGGCGGATGTTGAAGAGAAAACCGATTTTCATTTAAACAAGTCGACGTGAGCTACACACTCGAGTTAATCGATAAAATCGGTTTATCGCCCAGCCCTAATATGTGGTCTTTTTCTCTTTGAACCGCCAGCGCCTCAACATCTCTTTCCTCACCAACCAACTCTTCATCCTCCTCCTCCTCCTCAATCAAATACCTACTACTAATAACCGGCTCCTGATTGGATAATTTACTTCAATTAGGATTTATTTTCTTCTCTGTGTCATCCAGAATAGTGCATTACTTCACAGGCTCTTGATTAGAGCTAGTGCTGCGGTGACATTTCAATGAAACTTTGCACAAAGCACATTGCACTGTTTTAGTTTTCTGATCAAAGCAGTGTGTATTCAAGGGAACTTAAGTGGGCCGTGTTCCCCAATAGAGCGATTACATCGGCGCCGCAATACAGCCGCACCTTAACTCGGCACTGAACTAAACCTTGGCAGTCCACTCATTACCACTCATCTTATCAAACACAAGACCTCAATCTCACTCTATTTGTGTTACCATGACAGTAAAAGGTGTACGTTGGATTCAGTTTGTTAATGATAGTTTAATGTGTATGTTTTATTATATTCCTATTAGGGCTGTCAGTTAAACGCGTTATTAACGGCGTTAACGCAATCCAATTTTAACGGCTTTCATTTATTTACCGCGGGATTAACGCAAATTCATATTTAAATCTTTTTTTTTTCTTTTTTTTATTTGGCTCAAAACAAAGAAGCAGTAGCCTGATTGCTATGTTCAAGGCAGTATGTTTGTATGTTCATCGTTTAATTGCACTATAGGCTTTTATTTGTATCTTACTGTTTTGATCAGTATATGCCAATGTTGTTATCAATAAAAAAACATTTGCACAAGGCAAGCCGATGCACTTCTCCATGTTGATAAGAGCATTCAAATTAGAACAATTAATGGGACAAAGAAATCAAGGGATATTTAGCATAGAAAAAATATTTGCGATTAATCGTGAGTTAACTATGACAATAATGCAATTAAATATTTTAATCGCTTGACAGCCCTAATTCCTATTTTTCTGATAATCATGTAGTCAGACAGTAAATTGGACTTTAGAGTTGTTTAGTGAAGTTTAATAACATTTCATCTTACACCTGGCACTTTTTAGTGACATTTTGAGGAGTTTTGTTTAGGGATGTCCGATATTGGCTTTTTTGCCGATATCCGATATGCGATATTGTCCAACTCTAAATTTTCGATTCCGATATCAGCCGATACCGATGTCGATATTTGGGTTATTTATTTTTTCTCAAACCTAATTTAGGTAACATTACATATCTCCTGTTGTGGAATTAACACAACATGCTTAATGTTATTGTGATGCCCCACTGGATGCATTCTTGAATGCAACAAGGCTTTCCAAATGTTAACATTGTCTGTGCAAAATAAGAAAAATACTTCAACTTAATTTAAGGGAAAAGTGCCATGTTTATTTTTATTTTTTTAATGGTCTCAGACAACAGTTTGGATTACACTCTCCCTGAGATAATCTTGACAACAAATAGGGCAAACTTGACTTCACAAATGATAAAACATTGTACCTGAACAACTATGTGCAACATAGCAGTATGTTTCTTTAACTAAAACTCAATAACCTTAATTGAATAAGTGCACAAATTTGAGTCAATTACAATGTGCACTTTACTGCACAATTTTGAAAACATTTATTTGAGCTATAAAAAAAAAAAAAAAAAATCGGTTTTGAGGCAAAAAAAATCCGATACCGATATTGACCGATATTACATTTTTATGCTAATATCGGGCCGATAATATCGGTGGGCCGATAATATCGGACATCTCTAGTTTTGTTGAATCTTTGTTCATCTGACCTTTTGGTAAGTCATATTTTGAAGATCTACTGAACTGACATTTAGTTAAAATAATAAAACATCTCTAATAACCAATTTCAAATAAAACATTAATGACAGTTCCTAAAATGTTGTGTTCATTGTGTGTGCAGGCTGAATGACTGTCAACTGTCAGAGAGATGCTGTAAAGCTCTGGCCTCAGTTCTCAGAACCAACTCCTCTAGTCTGAGAGAGCTGGACCTGAGTACCAATGATCTGCAGGATTCAGGAGTGAAGCTGCTCTCTGCTGGACTGGGGAGTCCACACTGTACTCTTGAAACTCTCAGGTCAGTTTTACCCAACAGTTACACCACAAGCAGTGGCGGTTTTAGGCACGGGCAAAGCGGGAAGCCGCCCGGGGCGGCATTCTTTCATGACACATGGGGGGGCGGCATGAGCACTTAAAAAAGAAAAAAGTATAATATGCGCCACAAAGGTTTTTTTTATTATCTATTATATCACTGTGTGGGGAATGGCACATTGGCGCCCCTGCTTGCTAGGGATGGGCAAAATGATTATTTTCCGGGAACTAGTTCTTTCAGTTCAGTTCACTATAATGATTTGTTTGTTTGATTTGTTCGTTTTGATTCGTTCGTTACGTCAGATTACGTCATTTGGTGTCTGCCCCCCCCTCCCCGCGAGACGGCCCTGAGCATAATTTTAGCGACTTCTAGGCTCTAACCCCCGTGAAAATCGACAAGATATACTATATGGTACAACCCAACGTCCCACCAATATTTATACCATTTGCTTGCTCTCTATATGTCATTCATGGTTTTATTTTTACTATAATATATTAATTAATTAATTAAATAATAATTGTATTTTACTTTACATTTAATTCTTCATTATTCAGGCATTACAGAACTTTCATGGTCATAAATAAAAAATACGAACTGCAGTTTAATTTCTTTGTTTGTTCTTGAATTGACGTAGAATGGAGCAAAGACTCCTGGGATTGGGAAATGCGTTTATCGAATAAACAGATCGAGGTCAAGTCTATTTTCGGAAATGTAGGGGGATATATGAGTGGCCCCACGTTGAATGGTATGACCCACGTCAGACAGAGAAAGCGCACATATTCGACGGTACCGCCTTGTCATTTGTTTACCCAGGTGTCATGGCAACACCATTGCTACCTCTCATTCGCTGAATCTTTGAGAACGTTGTAGACTTAATCAATATAAGTCGCAGGGAGACGAAGCTCTGTTCGTTTGTATATTTTATTTACGTGACCATATTTTCGGTTTATGTTAGAAAAAGAAAGAATCAAAGAACCAGTTCTTCTTGTTTTGGGGAACCAGTTCTTGTCGTTCACGTTCAGGATTCGTTCGTTGTGAACGAATCGGTCGCGACCGACTCATCCCTACTGCTTGCTGAGAAGGTGCCGTCACAGAAGCTGTGTGAAGGGGAAAGGGGAGGGGGGCGCGGGGGACTATTCACCTCTGGGTCTCCCAAATGGAACAACAAGGGGGGTAACGGGGGATCCACTGTTAGCGCGGACGGAAATCCTTATTGAAGCCTGCAGGGTTATGTGATAAACATACGGAGGAACGCGGTCGCTGAGCTGCCCTGCCCCAACATGACACTGTAAACTAGAATCGCCACCCACCATCATCCAAAATTTGATGTCAACAGACCAAAAATAGTCTGAAAGCCTACAGAAACTATAGATAGTTGATGTGACAATCACATTATTAAAAATAGACATGGAGCAATGATTTACTGAGGGACAATTTTTTTGGGAGCATGCTTTTGCAAGTAGTTCCTGCCCAACCTGCTCACATGGACGGCACGTCTGAATATGTATTAAATTATTTCCAATAGTCTATTCTCCTCATTTCATAGCTTTTCTCTTAGTTGCGCTGCTTCCACTCGTTTATGTTTTTGTTAGAGCTTTTATCCAATCATATTTCAGCCATCATGTGTTGCCAGGGTCAAAGAAATGTTGCTTCAACCAATCAGATTTCGAGTTGGCAACAACGAGGCCATCTAGCAGGCGTCCAGTGACGTCGTTATTTTCACGTCCTTTGATTGGATGGTCAGAGAAGTACTGGTCAGAGCCAGCAAAGCATCGATAGCTACCGGCACAAACTAAAATAAAGCGAACAATAAATAAAGCGATTCCCTGTAGCGAATTAAAACTTCCTCCAGAAACACGACTGGACAGAATCGACTTTCAACATTAGCCTCCATGGCGATGGAAAGATACTTATTGTTGGAACTGAAACACACAGATAAACTGTACAGCAGTGTAATCAAACTCTCCTTGAGGAAAGAAAGGAGGATGGACTTTGCGTACAAATAATCAGTAGTTTTGGTGAGTAATGCATTTTATTTAAACGTTTTAATATTTTTGTCATTTAATTAGGTTAATGTTGCAGTTTCTGCTGTATGTATGGCTGCTGTGGCTGCGGTGAAAATAGACTTGTTGAATTGTCCTAATTGGGTTTAGTGCTTTAGTAATGGCATTCGTTCTTGCTACATGCGATACCTGTCTGTGATGCAACGCCCTGTTATATTGCATTTCTGTGTAATATTGATGGTTTCTATAGCCGTGGAGTCATAATGATGGCATAGAGAGTTGGATTAGTTCATGTAGGTCACCAGTGAAGGCCTATGTTTGAAATGCACGGCCCGCCATTGGCGCCCGGTATAGAGCAGCACACTAATGGAATTAGTGGGCTGTAGTCAGGCACACCTCGACTTTCTTGCAATTGAGAAATGTAAGATTCTCTTTCACTGATATTGTTATGATAAAACATGGCTGTTTTCGTCCCTCTCCCTCCCAAAAAAAAAATATATATATACAACACAAAACTTTGTGTTCTAGGCCAGCATTTAGTTTTTCAGGGGGCGCCCGCAGGGTGTCCTGCCCGGGGTGTAACCAACGTAGAACCGCCACTGACCATAAGTGTGTCCTGTTGATACCTAGCTTCATCCTAATCTCCCCTAGTGGGAGAACTACATTCGACTTGACAAGTTAAAATTCTCGTGTGTGTGTGTGTGTGTGTGTGTGTGTGTGTGTGTGTGTGTGTGTGTGTGTGTGTGTGTGTGTGTGTGTGTGTGTGTGTGTGTGTGTGTGTGTGTGTGTGTGTGTGTGTGTGTGTGTGCAGGTTGTCTGGCTGCCTGGTCACACAGGAAGGCTGTGCTTCTCTGGCCTCAGCTCTGAGCTCCAACCCCTCCCATCTGAGAGAGCTGGACCTGAGCTACAATCACCCAGGAGACTCTGGAGCTGCGCTGCTCTCTGCTGGACTGGAGGATCCACGCTGGCTGGACACTCTCAGGTATGGAGAGGACAGCTCAGCGCTCAGGGAAAAAGTCTCCTACAAGGATTCAAGCTGCTGCTAGATGAAGTGGTTTGAAGAAGCAGCTGTCACTCATGTTGTGTAGAACGTGATGAGACGGCAGATGATGAAGGTGAATGTTTCAACATGCTGCTCTCACTTTGTTTCCCCCCCCAGTGTGGAGCACGGTGGAGTGTGGAGGCTGGAACCAGCTCTAAAGAAGTGTAAGTGTCTGTTTGATTCATCACCTCACACACTCACTATTGAGATGGAAAGTCAATCCACACAGCAGGAGGTGACGTCCGTCATTCACATGTGGACTTGTGTATACGTTTGTGTAGCTATGTTTCCCTGTGTTGATCTATGTCTAGTATGTTTGTTATAGGTGTGTGTACGTATGAGTACATGTCTATGTATAGTATGTATGAACCAGTTCTATGGTATCAACAGTTAGTTTCCAGCCTGTATGTGAGCTCAGCTGGTTCAGTCTGTTGTTTACACAGGTGGATTACAATGGATGCGTATCGGAACCTTTCAAAGTCTAATATCTTGAAAAGTATGTTGACTATAGATATTACAGAGGATGAATCATGCTCATCATGCTGAACGTTTTGATGCATAATATGTGTATGTTGTGTAAATATTGCATAGATTCAGTTTATACATTTTTCTAGGCTTCAATGTTTGAATGGGACAGCCACTCTCACACACATGGGATTTACATTTAAGTTTAACTTAAATGATCTTATAAACAATGTTCACAACTATTTCTAAAGCTATAGCACACTAGTCCTCTATAGTAGCTCTGATATGATTTAGTCTTTCTATGTTAATGCTTGTAGAGTAGATGAACGTGACAAAGGAAGAAGAAGAATGCAGGAGAACTGTACTGAAGTTGATGATGAAGAGCGGTTCAGCAGCTCATCATGTCTGGTTCTCCCTCAGATGCCTGTGACCTCACACTGGACCCCAACACGGCCTACAGAGACCTCTCTCTGTCTGAGGACAACGGGAAGGTGACGCGGGTTAGAGAGGACCAGTCGTATCCGGATCACCCAGACAGATTTGACTCCTGGCCCCAGGTGTTGGGTAGAGAGGCTCTGACTGGCCGCTGTTACTGGGAGGTAGAGTGGGAAGGACGGGTTCAGATAGGAGTGACATACAGAGGAATCACAAGGAGAGGACGGGGTGGTGACAGCGGGCTTGGATGGAACAACAAGTCCTGGAGTCTTGATTGTAATGATGATGATCGTTACTCTGCCCGGTACAACGGTAAAGAAACAGCCATACGTCTCCGCCCCGATGGCTCTACAAGAGTAGGAGTGTATCTGGACCGGCCTGCTGGCTCTCTGTCCTTCTACAGAGTGTCCCCAGGTGGAGGAGGGTCCTCAGACACACTGACACACCTCCACACCTTCTGCTCCTCCTTCACCCAGGAGGACCTCCTCCCGGGGTTTGGGTTCTGGAGGAGTAGCAGGGATGATTCAGCGTCTCTGTGGCCGTTATAGTCTCTCGCTCGCCCACTCTCTCCTCATCTCTCTCACATGAACACAAACACACATATTAGCACACACTTGCATATATTAACACACACACATATAGTAACACACACACACGCATATATTAACATATACACACTTGTATATTAACACACACACACAGACACACAGACACACACACACACACACACACAGGGGGGGGGGGGGGCATCCTCTGACCAAAGGTGGCCGATTGATGGTAAATCTAGACAACTTTTGCCACAATATTGTGTCTATTTTGAGACGTTAACAGTTCCATACTAAAGGGCTCTGATATCAGTTTATATTTTGATAAGCCAAACATGGAACCTGCTTTAAAGCAAATTTGATATTATATTCATAATGCCAGCGGTCTGGGAAAAGCTATAGATCATGTTGTGATGACAACACAGCCGCAGAACATGTTCAGTTATTAAAGATATGTGCACACCTGTTTATGATTACTAATGTCTGCTGCTTCTATTGTTTAAGTCCTTTAGTTTACTGTGTTCAGGTAAGGGACTGTTCTTCTATTGTTTGAGTCCTTGTGTTTATTGTGTTCATGTAAGGGACTGTTCTTCTATTGTTTGAGTCCTTGTGTTTATTGTGTTCATGTAAGGGACTGTTCTTCTATTGATTGAGTCCTTGTGTTCATGTAATGGACTGTTCTTCTATTGTTTGAGTCCTTGTGTTTATTGTGTTCATGTAAGGGTCTGTTCTTCTATTGTTTGAGTCCTTGTGTTTATTGTGTTCATGTAGGGACTGTTCTTCTATTGATTGAGTCCTTGTGTTTATTGTGTTCATGTAAGGGACTGTTCTTCTATTGATTGAGTCCTTGTGTTTATTGTGTTCATGTAAGGGACTGTTCTTCTATTGTTTGAGTCCTTGTGTTTATTGTGTTCATGTAAGGGACTGTTCTTCTATTGTTTGAGTCCTTGTGTTTATTGTGTTCATGTAAGGGACTGTTCTTCTATTGTTTGAGTCCTAGGGCCCTATTTTAACGGTCTGAAACGCAAGTGGGAAGCGCAAAGCGCAAGTAGCTTTGTGGGCGGTTCTACGGCGCTATCGCTATTTTACAGGCGGATAAATGACACTTCCTCCGCGGCGCAAGCGTCAAAAGGGTTGGTCTGAAGCAGCCTAATTACCCGTAGGTGTGGTTTGGGCGTAACGTGCAATGAACCAATCAGAGCGTTTTCTCGCATCCCCTTTAAGAGCGATCGGCGCTTGTTCCATGGCGGATTGCTATTATGATGGCGGATTTGCCAGGCGCACGCCAAGAAAGGTTCAGAGGAGTGAGAAAATAATTAATTTTTCGGCTAAATCTCCTTCAATTCTTTGCAATTTTTCGTTTTGTATTTTTTTTCTTCATTTACGCCTACGAACATTTGGTCAAGTCGAATAAAAAAATTCTCAAGGACATTCCGATGTTTTTCTTTCTCTGAATCACAAGGTTATGAATGCATGGTAATAATTGTACAATGTAGCTAAACAATAGAGCGGAGATGTCATTAGCTTGCTTACCTCACAATATACGATGCAGCTCCTCTGACAGATGAGCTCTCCTCTCCCCTGCTGCTGCTGGGGCATTTGGACGTAATGGCATCGGCACATGCAGTTCAGCATCACGTCTCATTAAGTCCTCTAATCTATCCTCATTAATGTCATCGACACATCCATGATTCATGACAATGTTGTGTAAAACACAACATGCCACAAAGAATGCTGCGACTTTTTGAGGACCATACTGTAAAGTACCACCTGACCTATCCAAACACCTGAAGCGCATTTTCAGTATTCCGAATGTACGTTCAATTACACTGCTTGTTTGTGTGTGTTTCCTGTTGAATACAATTTCGCGCACTGTTGCTGGCATAAGAAATGGGGTCATGAGCCATGTCTTCAACGGATAGCCGTTGTCCCATAACAGCCACCCATCCAAGGGAGGATTCCCCTCGAATATGGCAGGAATGGTCGAGTTTGCCAATATGAAAGAGTCATGGCTTGAGCCAGGGTAATTAGCAAAGACATTATTTATTCTACAATTAGCATCGGAAATGACTTGGATATTAATCGAATGAGTTCCGTTCCGGTTTATGTATACGAGTGCGTTTACTGATGGGGCACGTAGCTGCACATGGGTGCAGTCTATAGCACCAAGGACGCCAGGGAACCCATACTTGGTCCAAAACTCTTGCTTTGTTCTTTCCTGGCTGTCAGGTGTAACGGGGAATTTGATGTATTCCCCAGCGTGTCGGACTCGACCTGACGTAACTGCATGTATAGCCGAACTTATTGCCGATTGTGAAATGCGTCCAATAGAACTAAGGGGATGCTGGAACGACCCAGATGCATAGAAATGCAGTGCCGCTGTAACTTTCACTGCAACGGGGAGGGCATAGGGACAGCGTGCATCAGTCCCCAGCTCATCTGCCAGGAGATGGCAGATATCTGTGACAGCCTGACGGGTCAGGCGTAGCTTACGCCTGCATTCCTCCTCACTCAGGGAGAGTTAGGTGTGTCTGGGCCGGTAGACCCTCTCCCCCCGGCGTCTGATCCTCTGTCCCAAGACGTATTCCATTCCACTGTGCAATAGAAAAATTATGAGCAACCTCAACTAAACTGGTAAGTTGCAGAGTAAGGTTTTAAATGGACTTACAGAAGGTGATTTCGCAGTCTTCAGAATTTATTTCGCAGTCTTCAGAATTGTGGTTCCTGATTCTTGAAGGACAACCCACTTTGACAGGTGTCCTTATATACATGTGTCTCTTGCCACTATTGGTCAACCAGGTTAATTTGATCCGTCATTACGCCTGCTACCATTCGCGTGAATAATTTGGGTAAATGTGTACGCTAGATTTATGCCTATTAACTTTATCTTTATGGACACCACAATGATTTTCCTTGTGTGGTAATATTTTATTTCCCTTGTCATTATGTATGGTTTGCAGTGTTGTATAGTAGCAAAGTAGAAATACTTTGTTACTGTACTTAAGTAGTTTTTTTGGATATTTGTACTTTACTTTACTACTTATATTTCTCTGTACTTTTACTTTTACTTCGCTACATTTTGCGAAGAAAACGGATACTTTTACTCCGCTACATTTCCCTTGAAACCTTCGTTACTCGTTACAAAATCAACTCATCTTTAGAAAAAAAAAAAAGAATCATGAGAGATATGAGAATAACGTCGGGGACTGTGGTAGAACACAGACTGCGAGCCTGTTTGGCGAATCAGCTGTCCCAGCGCACGTTCGCAAAGCCCCCTTGCTTAGTTTCTGTTGCTACGTCGATCAAAACTCCTACGACTGTCAACACACAAATACAGGACGAGGGCAAGGGCTATCAAAATTCTACTATTTGTATCAGGCTGGTTTGTACACGCAGTATTACAACACTATCTTATACACTTCAATACGCTGTATATGTGCGTATTGGCGCAAAGTAGAATAAACAGAATAATCACCTCAAGGCAGGGCAATAAACTGTTTGATATGCCCGGCTCGCGGAAGGTTACCGACCTCGACTTCGTCTCGGGCGGTAAGCCGTCCACGAGCCGGGCATATCAAACTGTTTATTGCCCGGCCTCTGTGATTATTCCTTACTTATTCTCAAAATTCTGACCCTTTGCTTTTTTATTAACAGCAGTTACTTGTACTTTTACTTTCAGTACTTAAGTACATTTAATATCAGAAAAGTACTTTTGATACTTAAGTACAGTAAAGATCAGATACTTTAATACTTTTACTTAAGTACTATTCTAAAAGCTGACTTTTACTTTTACTTAAGTAATTTTCCAGTAAGGTATCTGTACTTTTACTTAAGTATGGCTTTTGAGTACTTTATACACCACTGATGGTTTGCAAAAATGGGAACTGCTTTCCGTGTAGGTGAGAGAAGCAAAGTGTATGCGCGAGGTGCACAAGCAATCCGTATGCATCACATGCGCATGTATGCATGCGCCCTTAAAATAGCATCTGAACAACGCGCCACTGACTTTAAACCAGGTATTTCCTGGTCAGTAGCGCAATGGTATTCAGAAACGGCAAAATACCGTTTGCGCCAGAACACGCCTCCTCCTTTCGCCGAACCGCCCCTTGGGGCGCAAGATCATTCCCTAGTTCTTTTGGTGGGAAAAGAACGCTCTGCGCCAGTTGTAAACTAGAAACGACACATGCGCCAGTGACTAAGTCACTTGCACCGGATGCAAGATTCCTCTACTGAAAAGGGTGGAAAGTGCTTACAACTCTCTGCTAGTTAGCGATCTATGACACTGTTGTTTTTCTTTGGTCGTCATGAAGAAGAAAAAAAAGGGTAACACTGTTGTTTTTTATCTGTTGTCATGAAAAACCCATAAGGGGTAACACTGTCGAAATGTATCGAATAAAACATAGGTGGTAACACTGTCGTTTTTATCACATGAAACATGAGGGGTGAAACTGTCATTTTTCTTTGGTCGTCGTGAAAAAAAACATAAGGGGTAACACTGTCATTTTTCTTTGGTCGTCATGAAAAACCCATAAGGGGTAACACTCGAAATGTATCAAATAAAACATAGGGGGTAACACTGTCGTTTTTATCACATGAAACATGAGGGGGGAAACTGTCGTTTTTTATTGGTCGTCATGAAAAAAAGATAAGGGGTAACACTGTCGTTTTTTATTGCTTGACATGAAAAAAAATTGTCCTTGTCAAATAAAATATAAGGGGTAACACTGTTGATTTTCATCAGTCATCATGGGAAAATAACATAAGTGGTAACACTGTCGTTTTCATCAAATGAAACATAATGGGTAACACTGTTGTTTTTTATTTGTCGTCATGAAGAACCCATAAGGGGTAACACTGTCGAAATGTATCGAATAAAACAGGGGGTAACACTGTCGTTTTTTATTGGTCGTCAAGAAGAAAAGCTTAAGGGGTAACTGTCATTTATTATCGGCCGTCGTGAAATAAACATAAGGGGTAACACTGTTGTTTTATATTGGTCGTCATGAAAAATAACATAAGGGGTAACACTGTAGTTTTTGTCAAATAAAATATAAGGGGTAACAGTGTCGTATTTTATTGCTTGTCATGAAAAAAAACATGAGGGAAATAATAGAAATACACACATACATGTTAATGTCATGTATATCCTCTTTATTGATGATTGATTATTGTGTATTGTCATCGCCTCAGTGGTGCAGTGGAGTGCAGTCTGCCTAACCCACTGGAGACCGTGGCTCAATTTCTGGGGAAAACACAATATCTTTAATTTTAAACGTAATGCTATCATGTCTATTGCACTCATCATATCATATATAACCTCAGACATTAACAAGTTACATATCCCAGTGGAAAGTGGAGAGAGCTGTGAGCTAACCCCCTGGAGACCGGGGTTCAAGTCTGGTTGATGTCCGCTTTTGGAAGACTCTTATTTCTATTTCATGCGAATTCTAAAGTCAAGTATAACCATTGTGATGACTTTATTCGGTGTCTTGATGGTGCATTGATAAGTTCGGAGGTTAACACTCTAACTAGCTTAGGTTCGGATCCCCGCAAAAACGTTGACAGGGGTACCACTGTTGTTTTTCATCAGTCATCATGTCAAAAAAACATAAGGGGTAACACTGTCGTTTTTATCAAATGAAACGTAAAGGGTAACACTGTCGTTTTTTATCTGTCGTCATGAAAAACCCATAAGGGGTAACACTGTTGAAATGTATTGAATAAAACATACTGTCGTATTTACCAAATGAAACATGAGGGGTGACACTGTCGTTTTTCTTTGGTCGTCATGAAAAAAACAATAAGGGGTAACACTGTCGTTTTTCTTTGGTCGTCATGAAAAAAACAATAAGGGGTAACACTGTCGTTTTTTATTGGTCATCATGAAAAAAAACATAAGGGGTAACACTGTTTTTTATTGGTCGTCATGAAAAAAAACACAAGCGGTAACACTGTTGTTTTTTATCGGCCGTCATGAAATAAACATAAGGGGTAACACTGTTGTTTTTTATTGGTCGTCATGAAAAAAACATAAGGGGTAACACTGTTGTCTTTGTCAAATAAAATATAAGGGGTAACACTGTCGTTTTTTATCGGTCGTCACGAAAAAAAAAGAAAAAGGAAATAATAGAAATACACACATACATTTTAATGTCATGTATATCCTCTTCATTGATGATTGATTATTGTGTATTGTGGTGCAGTGGAGTGCACTCTGCCTAACCCACTGGAGACCGCGGCTCAATTTCTGTGGAAAACACAATATCTTTAATTTTAAACGTATTGCTATGATGTCATATATAACCTCAGACTTATTTGAATTACAAATCTCAGTGGGAAGTGGAGAGAGCTGTGAGCTAACCCCCTCGAGACCGGGGTTCAAGTCCGGTTGATGTACTCTGTTGGAAGACTCATTTTTCTATTTCATGCGAATTATAAAGTCAAGTATAACCATTGTGATGACTGTATTCGGTGTCTTGATGGTGCATTGATAAGTTCGGAGGTTAATACTCTAAACAGCTCAGGTTCGGATCCCCGAAAAAAAGTTGACAGGGGTACCACTGTTGTCATTTATTGGTCATCATGAAAAAAAACATAAGGGGTAACACTGTTGTTTTTCATTAGTCGTCATGAAAAAAAACATAAGGGGTAACACTTGTTTTTCATCAGTCATCATGTGGGAAAATAACATAAGGGGTATCACTGTCGTTTTTATCAAATGAAACCTAAAGGGTAGCACCGTCGTTTTTTATCTGTGGTCATGAAAAACCCATAAGGGGTAACACTGTCACTTTTTATTTGTCGTCATGAAAAAAAACATAAGGGGTAACACTGTTGTTTTTTTATTGGTCGTCATGAATAAAAAAATAAGGGGTAACACTATTGTTTTTTATTGGTCGTCATGAAAAAAAACATAAGGGGTAATACTGTTGACTTTGTCAAATAGAATATAAGGGGTAACACTGTCGTATTTTATTGGTCGTCATGAAAAAAAACATATTTGTAAAAGAAAAAAAAAAAAGTCCATGTCAAATAAAATATAAGCCACTATAAACCACTCCTGTTTTTATTGGTCGCCATGAAAAAAAACATAAGGGGTACCACTGTCGTTTTTTATTGGTCGCCATGAAAAACAACACAAGGGGTAACACTGTTGTTTTTTATTGGTCGTCATGAAAAAAACATAAGGGGAAACACTGTCGCTTTTTTATTGGTCGTCATGAAAAAAAAGTATAAGGGGTAAAACTGTTATTTTTCATCAGTCATCATGGGAAGATAACATAACATTTTTATCAAATGAAACGTAAAGGGTAGCACTGTCGTTCTTTATCTGTCGTCATGAAAAACCCATTAGGGGTAACACTGTCGAAATGTATCGAATAAAACATAGGGGGTAACACTGTCGTTTTTTTTCCAAATGAAACATGAGGGGTGACACTGTCGTCTTTCTTTGGTCGTCATGAAAAAAAACACAAGGGGTACCACTGCTGTTTTTATTGGTCGTCATGAAAAAACCTAAGGGGTAACACTGCCTTTTTCTATTGGTCGTCATGAAAAACCCATAAGGAGTAACACTGTCGCTTTTTATTTGTCGTCATGAAAAAAAACATAAGGGGTAACACTGTCGAAATGTATCGAATAAAACTTAGTGGGTAACACTGTCGTTTTTACCAAATGAAACATGAGGGGTGACACTGTCGTCTTTCTTTGGTCGTCCTGAAAAAAAACATAAGGGGTGACACTGTCGTCTTTCTTTGGTCGTCCTGAAAAAAAACAAAAGGGGTAACACTGTTGTTTTTCATTGGTCGTCATGAAAAAAAACATAAGGGGTAACACTTGTTTTTCATCAGTCATCATGTGGGAAAATAACATAAGGGGTATCACTGTCGTTTTTATCAAATGAAACCTAAAGGGTAGCACTGTCGTTTTTTATCTGTGGTCATGAAAAACCCATAAGGGGTAACACTGTCGCTTTTTATTTGTCTTCATGAAAAAAAACATAAGGGGTAACACTGTTGTTTTTTTATTGGTCGTCATGAATAAAAAAATAAGGGGTAACACTATTGTTTTTTATTGGTCGTCATGAAAAAAAACATAAGGGGTAACACTGTTGTCTTTGTCAAATAGAATATAAGGGGTAACACTGTCGTATTTTATTGGTCGTCATGAAAAAAAACATATTTGTAAAAGAAAAAAAAAAATGTCCATGTCAAATAAAATATAAGGGGTAACACTGTTTTTCAGTCATCATGGGAAAATAACATAAGGGGTATCAATGTCGTTTTTATCAAATGAAACGTAAAGGGTAGCACTGTCGTTCTTTATCTGTCGTCATGAAAAACCCATAAGGGGTAACACTGTCGAAATGTATCGAATAAAACATGGGGGGTAACACTGTCGTTTATACCAAATGAAACATGAGGGGTGACACTCGTCTTTCTTTGGTCGTCATGAAAAAAAACATAAGGGGTAACACTGTCGTTTGTTATTGGTCGTCATGAAAAAAACCATAAGGGGTAACAGATTTTTTATTGGTCGTCATGAAAAAAAACACAAGGTCGTCATGAAAAAAACATAAGGGGTAACACTGTCGTTTTTTATTGGTCATCGTGAAAAAAAACATAAGGGGTAAAACTGTTCAGTCATCATGGGAAAATAACATAAGGGGTATCACTGTCGTTTTTATCAAATGAAACCTAAAGGGTAGCACTGTTTTTTTTCATCAGTCATCATGGGAAAATAACATAAGGGGTAACACTGTCGTTTTTATCAAATGAAACGTAAAGGGTAGCACTGTCGTTCTTTATCTGTCGTCATGAAAAACCCATAATGTTAGGGAAGCTGGAGGTGCAGGCAGGCAGGACCCAACGCAGACGGTATTGAGGAAAACGGCACTTTAATCAAACCTAAAGGCTAAGGCACAGGAATCAGGGAACTCGGGAGACAACAGGGAACTCGAGAGGGAACAAGGAACACGGAACACGCAGGACTAACAACCAACACTAACCACAGCAAACCACAATGACAGCACAACGAACAAAGGAAAGACGAGGGCTTAAATAACAAACACAACGAGGAACAGCTGAGACACATTAGGGGAGGGAACAGTAATCAACACAGGAGGGAAACACAGGGAGACACCCACACCCTGACAGTACCCCCCCCTTAAGGGTCGACTCCCAGGCGGCCCACGACAAGCAAAAAACAAAGAAAGTCAAACCCAAAACGGGTGGGTGGAGGGGCGCCAGGAGGGGGGAATCAGAAAAAAATGGACTGCGGCAGAGCCGAGGGACGTCAGGCGGGCGTCCAGAAAACTGCCCCAGGGCATGGCAGGGAGCCTCAGGCGGACGGCCTGGGGGGCAAGCAGAGGCAGAGTGAAGGCGGAACCCTTCAGGAGGCCGGCGGCAAGGACGATGAGGGCTCAGTCCCTCAGGAGACCTGCAGTGGCACAGAACCCCCTCAGAAGGCCGGCAGCGGTGAAGGCGGAACCCTTCAGGAGGCCGGCGAAGGCGAGGTAGAGGGCGGGTCCCCTCAAGAGGCAGGCCAGGTAGAGGGCGGGTCCCCTCAGGAGGCAGGCCAGGTAGAGGGCGGTTCCCCTCAGGAGGAAGGCCAGGTAGAGGGCGGGTCCCCTCAGGAGGAGGGCCAGGCAGAGGGCGGGTCCCCTCTGGTGGAAGGCCAGGTAGGGGGCGGGTCCCCTCTGGTGGACAGGGTAGAGGGCGGGTCCCCTCTGGTGGAAGGCCAGGCAGAGGGCGGGTTCCCTCTGGTGGAAGGCCAGGTAGAGGGCGGGTCCCCTCTGGTGGAAGGCCAGGTAGAGGGCGTGCCTCCCCTGGACGGTCTGGAGGGCGGACCCCCTCCGGTGGAAGCAGAGGCCGGTACCCCTCTGGAAGGAGCAGGGGGCGGGCCCCCTCAGGCAGGAGCGGAGGACGGACCACCTCAAGCAGGCGACCAGGCCGGTACCACTCTGGAAAGCGAGGAGTGGGCTCAGGAACCGGACAGGGCTCGGGGACCGGAGTCAGTGCGGGAGCTGGAGTACCAGGAGAAACCGGGTGGTTCCCCAAACCCTCCCAGCGCTCCATTGTCTTATTTATTTTGGCTAGTAAATCCTCCAACTTACGGCTAAATTGAGCATCCGCTGGGTCCAATAGTGGTGCTGTCATTCTGTTAGGGAAGCTGGAGGTGCAGGCAGGCAGGTAGGACCCAAACGCAGACGGTATTGAGGGAAACGGCACTTTATTCAGACCTAAAGGCTAACGCACAGGAATCAGGGAACTCGGGAGACAACAGGGAACTCGAGAGGGAACAAGGAACACGGAACACGCAGGACTAACAACCAACACTAACCACAGCAAACCACAATGACAGCACAACGAACAAAGGAAAGACAAGGGCTTAAATAACAAACACAACGAGGAACAGCTGAGACACATTAGGGGAGGGAACAGTAATCAACACAGGAGGGAAACACAGGGAGACACCCACACCCTGACACATAAGGGGTAACACTGTCGAAATGTATCGAATAAAACATAGGGGGCAACACTGTCGTTTTTATCAAATGAAACATGAGGGGTGACACTGTTGTTTTTTATTGGTCTAAATGAAAAAAAACATGTGTAACAGTGTCGCTTTTTATTGGTTGTCATGAAAAAAAACATAAGGGGTAACACTGTTGTTTTTTATTGGTCGTCATGAAAAAAAAACATAAGGGGTAACACTGTTGTCTTTGTCAAATAAAATATAAGGGGTAACACTGTTGTATTTTATTGGTCGTCATGAAAAAAACAATATAAAAAAAAAAAAAAAAGTGTCCTTGTCAAATAAAATATAAAGGGTAACACTGTTGTTTTTCATCAGTCATCATGGTAAAAAAACATAAGGGCTAACACTGTCGTTTTTATCAAATGAAACCTAAAGGGTAACACTGTATACAATAGAATAGAATAGAATAGAAACACGCACACGCACGCAAACACACACACTCAGATGGATCCGATCGGGATTTCCGTTGCGATGGGTTTCCTCCATCAGCGACTTATACAATAAACAAATTATCTAAAACAAAACCCCTCTTTCATTTTAAAATAATAGTATGCAAATATGTTGAATAGGCCTCCATCTTTGTTATACTTTTACAATAATCCTATATAGCCTATTTTTTAGCTTACACACTGATATTTGAAAACAGGAATGCGAAATGCGAAATGCATCCTGGGATATTTAACGGTCCCAAGTCCACACCATGGACATATTGGGCTAGCCCCACCAGTAAGTAAAATAATCTCCGTCCACTTCTGCAGAGAAACACTCTGAGCATGCGCATTTCAATGTTTCAAGTCCAATACACATTGCATTGGGCTGGTGGGGCTAGAGCCCCTCTTGCCCCTCCAGACGAACTCAGCCGGAAGAAGCAAGCCAGGGTCGACTAAAAATTAAATAAAAGCGCAAAACTTATTATTTTTATAGTACTTTCTGGGGAGATTATTAAAAAAAAAAAATTATATATATAAAAATATATATATATTATGTTCTTTATATATTTCTTTTTTTTCATTTTCATTTTCTTTTCTTTTTTTCTTGTGAGAGTAGCGACTTGCCCCTAATGACCAGTCGCCACTGGTCATTCTGACCTGGGGCATTTAGAATTGTCGGTCCTCTTCATTTTTTCCAGATCATTGACCGGTAATAACCGAAAACGGAAACTCTGCTATAAACCGGCCTAACTTTCACCGTCAACACCGAACCCCTTCTTCTTCGCACGGCTGTCAACATCCGAAACATACGCTAGTTAGATTTTCTCAAACAGCAGTTTCAAGTACGGGTAGCATAGAACTAACGTTAGCCAAGTGGATTGCTAAATCTAATGAGAGAGGTACAATTGCCATTAAGGAAGGAAAGCATAGTATGCCTTGCGACTGTGCTTCGCAGTATGCCTTGCGAAACCCAGCATGCCTTTCGAAACACCTCTTGATTGGTCGATGAAACGCTACCAGGAACGCCTAAAGGGCGTTCTTGTGTCATGACGGAAATGCCCAAGCCTGCAGCTAGACCCTTCTCAGTCACTTGACCGTTATGGTTGCTATGGTGGTTGCTATCGACCGCCCCCTCTAATCCTTACATGGCTCTAAAAACCATGCGGCAAAGGAGCTGCCGTCAATTGTGTTTTTTTTGTCGTAAACTAGGGTCCGATGGTTAGAAAATAGACAGATATTCCAAGGTATCCTTAAAAGGCAGCTTGGATGTTTTTATTTTCTGCAGTTTAGACTTCTACTATAACCTATTTTTGAAAGCAAAACACCAAGCTCAATGATTTAACGAGGCAGGGTTATTTGAAACAATTTATTAAATAAATATTTGTGAGATGTCATTACTTCTCCTGAGTTTGCTTCCTATTTATGTCGAGTATACACCCCTACTGTCCACAAGCATCCCCCTAACCCATGTAAGGATTAGAGGGGGCGGTCGATAGCAACCACCATAGCAACCATAACGGTCAAGTGACTGGATGCAGCCCCGTTGAAAAAAATAGAATACCACCCAGATTAATGATATTTAAATTATTATGACCGTGAAGTATTTATTTGCATGGGTTTACATTTCGTTCTGTGTAGCATGGAAAAATGGGAGAAACACTCCCATTCAGAATGCATTGGTTTACATTTCGTTCTTTGAAGCACGGTTATTTTTATATATTTATTTATTTTCAATTTTTGAGGAGGTGCTTCAAAGATGCAAATGTTTCTGCAATAATCCAAAATCCAATGGCAAAACCTGTTGGCTTTTTGTCGAGGGAATCCAGGGCGACGCTCACTTCCGGGTTGGCCAACATACGTCATCCCTCCACCAGTCTACTGTAAAAACAGATGTTCAAGTTGAGTGAGAATAATAATAATAATAATAATAATAATAATAATAATAATAATTCTGCCATTATGAATTAAAGCAAAATCGAAATTAACAATTTGGGCAAAAAATGTGAACATAAGCCTCATCATCTCCATGGCTCTAATAGTGTGTGTTTGTGGTGGAGGTGTTTGGAATGGTTGAAGAGCCTTTGGTGATCAACACACACACACACGCACACACTGTGGCAACCCGGCCCCGACACGGCGGGCCTGGAAGCCCAGAGGGCAGGTAATGCTAGCTGTCTACAACCCTTTTCCCCTAGAGGGCGCCGAGGGTCGCATTGGCAAGGTCCCACTCAACGCCAACGGGAGACACCTGTGTACCAGGCCGATGAGACCCAGGTGAGGGCTGTAAAGAGAAGCTGAGACGTAGTCTAAGGCTACGTTTACACGATGACGGTCTGAACAGAAGACGCAAAAGTGGCGTTGTGTATTCACTTTTTATTCCGCGTTTAGACGAGCATTTTCGGGAGGAAATCTGCGTGCATACGGTGACGCAAAAGTGTGTGGAATTCGATTGGGTATGCATGCCAGGCTGCTAGGTGTGTGGCATTCCCCCGGTGCCACGCCCCCTGTTCGGGAGAGTCGAGGCCGGGATATACCGCCGGTGGCCAACAGCCGGCGACAAACCCCGTCCTCCGGAGAGCCGCAATCGGGGAAACGAGGAACACCTGGGCGGGAGGCACCCAGGAGTTAAAAGGAGGCCACCAGCCGACAGAAGGGGAAGAGTCGAGTGGAAGAGAGGACGACGCAGAGGACCGAGACCCCGCACCGTGAGCCGCACGGCGGACACGTGGACCACGACTCGAGCAACCCCCCGCCTTGGATGTACAGCGTGCGCTTGAGAAACTGTTTGATACCGAGTGTAATAAACCGCCGTTTGAGGCTTTGGACCCTCACACCCTGCCTGGTCCTTGCTTTGAGCCTTTCTACCTAACCGAGTTACCACACATGGTGGAGAATGCAGGCAACTCGGTCCACGTACGGCTCCCGGTAAGGCCCCCACCCCGCGTTTTGGCAGTGGCTCTTCGTTTTTGGATTTTTTCTTTTTTTTTTCCCCCCTCCTTCCCGGTGCGGTTCCTCCGTTCGCGGAGGTGAATACCCGCGGACGTAGATGCAGAACCCCGGGACAGCCGCAGGACCAGCCGGCCCGAGAGAGTCGGACCCCAGCCTGGCCCTGCTGACGGAGGCGGTGCTCCGCCTGACCCAGCAGGCCGCCCGCGACCCGCCGCCCACCGCCCCGACGAGTCGGCTCACCAAGCTAGGACCCGACGACGATGTCGAGGCCTTCCTAGAAACATTTGAGCAGGTGGCAACCCGGGAGGGGTGGCCAGAGGCCCAGTGGGCCTGTATAGTGGCCCCGTTCTTAACCGGACCCGCCCAGCAGGCGAGTCAGGACCTCAACCCCGGGGACGCGGGCCTATATCCCGCACTCAAGGCGGCCGTCTTGGCCTACTATGGACATAGCCTTGCTGCGAAGGCCCTCAATTTCCACGAGTGGACGTTCGACGTCCGAGGACCCGTACGGACCCAGGTGGCCCACCAATGTCGGCTAGCCCGGAGGTGGCTGGTGGACGGAGCGGGACCCAGCCCCGTGGATCGGGTCGTGGTGGACACCGTCGTGCGACAGCTGCCCCCCGACGCGCAGAGGGTACTGGCCCACCACCACCCTGAGACCGTGGACGACCTCGTGCGCCAGCTGGAGAACTGGCAGGTGGCCCAGCGGCTGGCGGCGGGCCCGAGGCCCAACCCCCGGGCCACCCGGAGAGAGACTCCAACACCGCCGTCGAGGACCCGGCCGTCCACCCCGCCCCGAGAACGAGGGGAACCCGAGATCCGGCGCTGCTACCACTGCGGGCAACGGGGGCACCTGGTCCGGGACTGTCCCGACCGACAGGACGTCCCCATGCCCTCCGCCTGCACTGCCCCGAGAGACCGCCCCGCCTGTATGCTGGCGACCTGCTGGACACAGGGCGACAAGGACTCCCCCACCGTCCCCATCAAGGTGATGCACCAGGACACCCATGCCCTGCTGGACACGGGGAGTGCCGTGACCCTGGTGAGGGCCGACCTAGCCGGGGGCAGACCGGGAACCCCGATGCAGGTCTCCTGCGTACACGGCGACACCCGGACGTACGAAACCTGCCACGTGGTAGTACGCACACCACAGGGGGTCTTCGTCGCCCGGGCCGGAATAGTACCGACCCTGCCGGTGCCGTTCCTGATCGGCCGAGACTGCCCCATCTTCGCCCGCTTCTGGAGCTCCATGAGGGGGAACCGAGGGGGACGAGAGCTGCACCGTCCCGCCGGCCGAAGCGGACGCCCGGCCCAGCGAGGGGCAAGGCGCCCGCCGACGCGAGAGTCCGGGTCGGAGTCCGGACCCGCCCCGACGACCGCCGCCGACCACGGACCAGCACTGGGAGCGACCCGCCGACCGACCGCCACGCGGACCGAGACGGACGACACGCCGGGGTCCGGAGGAGAGGGTCCGTCGGCACCGGGAAGCCCGCCCCGATCTACCGGGGGCCAGGTACGCCCGGTACCGGGAGACGGAGCCGGGCCCAGCTCCGACACCGTTACCGCCTCCGAGAGGGGGAACACCCCCGAGGAGCCCGAGAGCTCCCCCCTAACTGAGCTATCGGACTTCGCCCAGGCCGGGGGGGAGAACTCGGCCCGGCCGGGACAGTTCGCTACGGCCCAGCATCGGGACGATGCCCTGCGGCACGCGTGGGGACATGTGGTCGCCCACGACGGCCAGGTGAGGGACTCAGTGAGCCACCTGACCCACCCCCACTTCTGCACTCAGCGGGGGTTGCTGTACAGGGTCGACGTGCGCGAGGGGGAGGTAATACAACAACTGGTGGTACCGCGACCCTACGTGTCTAAGGTTTTGTTCATGGCCCACACACACTTGCTCGGCGCACATCTGGGCATGGACAAAACGCGAGAGCGGGTGGTGGCGCGGTTCTATTGGCCCGGGGTTCGTAGAGACGTAGCGCGTTACTGCCAGGAGTGTCCCGACTGCCATCGCGTAGCCCCGCGGGCAGTGGAGCGGAGCCCGCTCATACCGATGCCCATTATTGAGACCCCCTTCGAAAGAATAGCGCTGGACATTGTAGGACCCCTCCCCAGGACGAGCCGGGGTCATCGATATCTCCTCGTCATATTAGATTATGCGACCCGATACCCCGAGGCCCTCCCACTGCGTGCGGCGACTAGCAAGGCGGTAGCCCGGGAACTAGTGCTACTCTTTAGCCGGGTGGGACTCCCAAAGGAGATCCTCACCGATCAAGGCTCGTGTTTCATGTCCCGCGTAGTCAAGGAGCTACTAAAACTGCTACAGGTCTCCCAGCTCCGGACCTCGGTGTATCACCCGCAGACGGACGGGCTAGTCGAGCGGTTCAACCAGACCATCAAACGGATGCTCAAGAAGAGCATCGAGGCGGACGGGAAGAACTGGGACCAGTTACTCCCCCACGTCCTCTTCGCCATTCGTGAGGTGCCCCAGGCTTCCACGGGGTTCTCGCCCTTCGAACTCCTTTATGGGAGGAGGCCCCGTGGAATACTGGACCTCGCGAAGGAGGCATGGGAGAGTCATCCCTCTCCACACCGGACCACCATCAAACATGTGGAGCTCGTCAGGGACCGAATGGCCAAGGTCTGGCCCATAGTCCGAGACCACCTCACCCGTGCACAACAGGCCCAAGCGCGCGTGTATAACAGGGGGGCGCGCGTGCGGAACTTCCGACCGGGCGACCGGGTCTTAGTGCTGGTTCCAACCAGCGAGTGCAAGTTTCTCGCGAAATGGCAGGGGCCGTACGAGGTGGTAGAGGCCGTGGGGCCCGTCAACTACAAGGTGAGGCAACCCTGGAGACGCAAGCCCACCCAGGTGTATCATGTGAACCTATTAAAACAGTGGCGGGGTGGGGACGACCCCCCCCTACGGGCCCCCATGGCCTTGATGGTTCGGCCCGCGATCCCTGAGGTCCCGATGGGGACCGACCTCAGCCCCGCACAGAGACAAGAACTCGGGGAGCTGGTGCTGCAGAGCCGGGACGTGTTTTCGGACGTGCCCGGGCGGACCTCGGTGATCTCTCATGAGATCCGGACCGCTCCGGGGGTGACGGTTCGGATCCCGCCCTACCGGGTACCCGAGTCCCGGCGCAACGCCATCCGAGCCGAGGTGGAGCGGATGCTGAAACTGGGGGTAATTGAGGAATCCCGTAGCGCCTGGGCTAGCCCTATTGTGCTGGTGCCCAAGCCGGACGGGACCCACCGGTTCTGTAATGACTTCCGCCGGTTAAATGAAGTGTCTGACTTTGACTCCTACCCCATGCCTAGAGTAGACGAGCTGATCGAGCGGCTGGGACCGGCCCGGTACCTGTCCACGCTGGACCTAACCAAGGGGTACTGGCAGGTCCCCCTGGCACCGTCGTCCCGGGAGAAGACGGCCTTCGCGACGCCGGGGGGCCTGTTTCAGTACACTGTCCTGCCCTTTGGTGTCCACGGGGCCCCCGCTACGTTCCAGCGGATGATGGACCAGGTCCTAAGGCCTCACAGCAGTTACGCAGCGGCGTATATCGATGACATAATCATCCATAGTGCCGGTTGGGACGACCACGTCAAGCACGTGCGGGCCGTGCTCAACGGCCTACGAGCGGCCGGGCTCACCGCCAACCCTGCAAAGTGCAGGTTGGGGCGGGAGGAGACGGCCTATTTGGGGTACCGGGTGGGGAGGGGGAACGTGCGGCCCCAGGAGGACAAGGTGGCAGCTATCCGGGAGTGGCCTCAACCCCGGACCAAGAAGCAGGTGAGATCGTTCCTGGGGCTGGTGGGGTATTATCAACGCTTTATCCCGGGGTATGCCACCCTAGCCTGCCCCTTGAACGATCTCACCCGGAAGGCCCTCCCGGATAGGGTCCAGTGGACGGAGGCCGCGACGAGGGCCTTCGAGGACCTACGGGGGGCCTTATGTAGTGAGCCGATACTGGTCACCCCTGATTTTAACCTCCCCTTTACCCTTCAAACAGACGCGTCCGAGGTGGGACTAGGTGGGGTCCTGTCCCAGGCCCGGAACGGAGAGGAGCACCCGGTGACCTATCTCAGCCGGAAACTCCTCCCCCACGAGCGGAACTACAGCACGGTGGAGAAGGAAGCGCTGGCCATTAAGTGGGCCGTCAATAAACTAACCTACTATCTCCTAGGACACCAGTTCGTCCTGGTGACGGACCACGCCCCGCTGAAGTGGATGGCCACCGCCAAGGACACGAACGCACGGATAACGAGGTGGTTCCTGTCCCTCCAGCCCTTCTCCTTCACCGTGGAGCATAGGCCGGGGCGGGAACACACCAACGCCGACGCTCTTTCCCGCCGAGATGCGTGCGGGGGCTGGGCCCCGCGCACGGAGGGGCATAGGCAAAGGGGGGGAGTGTGTGGCATTCCCCCGGTGCCACGCCCCCTGTTCGGGAGAGTCGAGGCCGGGATATACCGCCGGTGGCCAACAGCCGGCGACAAACCCCGTCCTCCGGAGAGCCGCAATCGGGGAAACGAGGAACACCTGGGCGGGAGGCACCCAGGAGTTAAAAGGAGGCCACCAGCCGACAGAAGGGGAAGAGTCGAGTGGAAGAGAGGACGACGCAGAGGACCGAGACCCCGCACCGTGAGCCGCACGGCGGACACGTGGACCACGACTCGAGCAACCCCCCGCCTTGGATGTACAGCGTGCGCTTGAGAAACTGTTTGATACCGAGTGTAATAAACCGCCGTTTGAGGCTTTGGACCCTCACACCCTGCCTGGTCCTTGCTTTGAGCCTTTCTACCTAACCGAGTTACCACAGGTGGTGCTGTGATAGATTCTACGTATGCATGCGTAGAATCTTCCTTCTTCTCTTATCTGTGCCGCAAAAACAAAAAAGATCCTTCTCTGTTCAGTAACACTATCTGTACATATCCTGTACATTTCGTGGAAATACTCCTGTATGCTTGTTAGAGCTGCCAGAGCAGCTTGAAGGTCCGACGCATGGAAATAATCTGACATGTTTGTTTATTTCCTTGTACTGGCACATGTATGTGACGTAAACGCGTACGCGACGTGAGCAGATCTGAGCAGTGTTTTGCGTCTTGGCAGTTTAGACGGAAACGCTACGGCGGAGCGTATTCAACTTTTCCACTCTGGAGGGTGGTTTCAGATTTATGCGTTTTCATGCCCCAAAAACGCCGTCACCGTTTAAACGAAAGGCACTTCCGATAAAATATTTTGTCGTTTTCACCCGCAAGCGTCCTCGTGTAAACGGGGCCTAAGAGAGGAGGTATGTGACCCATGCAGGAGCAGAGAGCGGAGCGAGATTCCCTACCCGGACGGACCTTTGCCCCAGGACCCGGTCTAGAGAAGACCACAGGAGACCACGGAAGGACCTCCTCACCTGGATACCGGGACAGCGCGTGAGACACGACCACAGCGTCCCCAGTGGCTCACGGAGCCCAGAGTCTTTTTTTGTTATAGTTTGCATTGACGGGTGATTCCCCTTTTTTCTGTTCTTTGGAATTAATAAACGTGCCTTGTTGGCAGTTTGAGCATCAGAGACTCTTGTTCCTTGATCGGAGGCGGGGCTGATAGAGCCGGGTTACCACAACACACACACACACACAGGCATGTGTGTGTGTGGCTAGGGTTCCACCTGGTGTGTGTGTGTGTGTGTGTGTGTGTGTGTGTGTGTGTGTGTGTGTGTGTGTGTGTGTGTGTGTGTGTGTGTGTGGGGGGGGGGGGGTTCCACCTGGCATGGGTTTCTACATGTGTGTGGGGGGGGTCCAACTGAGAAGTCACACCTCACACGGCAGTTGTCAAGGATCAAATCAAATAATGTTTTCTTAAAAGACGGAGTTTCCTGTATTCTCATCAAGGAGAAGAATGCATGAGGGGATCTCTGCTCCCTCGTGCCCGGGATACCCCCGGCACAAAGGTCAACGTTGGCTCACGCTAGGAACAAGTAGAGCGGCTAGACGATGCAAGGAATAGGAGACGGAGCTTACACGATGAAGGAGGAACAACATGATAGATGTTTCCATCCTACATCATGTGTGGAGCAGAGCTGATCTCAGCCTTTCTGTCACCTGAGCCACGGTATAAGAAGTCCTCGCAGTAGAGAGTGTGTCGGACTTCAACTGGCGCAGCTCTTGGGGCGGCGCGGGTTGATCTCCCCTTCAGGGGACTGCACCTTGGGGACCTCTGGAGGAACGCAGGCTAACTTCCATCCATTGGATCATTGGTTGTTATGTTTTATTGTTTGCTGTATTATTGTTGGTATGTTATCGTACCGTTATTACCCAAATATAGGACCATAATTGTTATAAGTTAGAATAGAAAATAAATTGGTTGTAAACCGTGCTGGTTTGATGAGACTAAAGGTGTGTGTTGTTGACTACCTGCCTGTAAAGGGTGCAGTAAGAATCCAACCCAACCAGATAATCACGGAAGAGAAGTGAAGGAAGTAAATAACCCTGCTATTATAGAAACATAACCATTGTAAATGATGCCACTACATAGACTATACTGTTTACTGTCTGTTTCCTCCACAAAACCATTTATAACCTTTAATGCAATAACTTTTAGAGTTGAAGCGATGTAGAAATGTTTGAAGGATCTATGTTGATGACATAATAATACATAGACTATAGTTCTTTAAGATTCTGCTTCTGAAAAATGAATGACATGTTAAAATGTCGGTTTCCTGATGTTAATAAAAAAGTTTACAAAGAAAATAGACAGATATTCCAAGGTATCCTTAAAAGGCAGCTTGGATGTTTTTATTTTCTGCAGTTTAGACTTCTACTATAACCTATTTTTGAAAGCAAAACACCAAGCTCAATGATTTAACGAGGCAGGGTTATTTGAAACAATTTATTAAATAAATATTTGTGAGATGTCATTACTTCTCCTGAGTTTGCTTCCTATTTATGTCGAGTATACACCCCTACTGTCCACAAGCATCCCCCTAACCCATGTAAGGATTAGAGGGGGCGGTCGATAGCAACCACCATAGCAACCATAACGGTCAAGTGACTGGATGCAGCCCCGTTGAAAAAAATAGAATACCACCCAGATTAATGATATTTAAATTATTATGACCGTGAAGTATTTATTTGCATGGGTTTACATTTCGTTCTGTGTAGCATGGAAAAATGGGAGAAACACTCCCATTCAGAATGCATTGGTTTACATTTCGTTCTTTGAAGCACGGTTATTTTTATATATTTATTTATTTTCAATTTTTGAGGAGGTGCTTCAAAGATGCAAATGTTTCTGCAATAATCCAAAATCCAATGGGAAAACCTGTTGGCTTTTTGTCGAGGGAATCCAGGGCAACGCTCACTTCCGGGTTGGCCAACATACGTCATCCCTCCACCAGTCTACTGTAAAAACAGATGTTCAAGTTGAATGAGAATAATAATAATAATAATAATAATAATAATTCTGCCATTATGAATTAAAGCAAAATCGAAATTAACAATTTGGGCACAAAATGTGAACATAAGCCTCATCATCTCCATGGCTCTAATAGTGTGTGTTTGTGGTGGAGGTGTTTGGAATGGTTGAAGAGCCTTTGGTACTCAACACACACACACACGCACACACTGTGGCAACCCGGCCCCGACACGGCGGGCCTGGAAGCCCAGAGGGCAGGTAATGCTAGCTGTCTACCACCCTTTTCCCCCAGAGGGCGCCGAGGGTCGCATTGGCACGGTCCCACTCAACGCCAACGGGAGACACCTGTGTACCAGGCCCATCAGACCCAGGTGAGGGCTATATAAGAGAAGCTGAGACGTAGTCTAAGGCTACGTTTACACGATGACGGTCTGAACAGAAGACGCAAAAGTGGCGTTGTGTATTCACTTTTTATTCCGCGTTTAGACGAGCGTTTTCGGGAGGAAATCTGCGTGCATACGGTGACGCAAAAGTGTGTGGAATTTGATTGGGTATGCATGCCAGGCTGCTAGGTGGTGCTGTGATACACTATCACACAACACCGCCATGCCTGAGCGCATGCATAGAATCTTCCTTCTTCTCTTATCCGTGCCGAAAAAACCAAAAAGATCCTTCTCTGTTCAGTAACACTATCTGTACATATCCTGGACATTTCGTGGAAATACTCCTGTATGCTTGTTAGAGCTGCCAGAGCAGCTTGAAGGTCCGACGCATGGAAATAATCTGACATGTTTGTTTATTTCCTTGTACTGGCACATGTATGTGACGTAAACGCGTACGCGACGTGAGCAGATCTGAGCACTGTTTTGTGTCTTGGCAGTGTAGACGGAAACGCTACGGCGGAGCGTATTCAACTTTTCCACTCTGGAGGGTGGTTTCAGATTTATGCGTTTTCATGCCCCAAAAACGCCGTCACCGTCTAAACGAAAGGCCCTTCCGATAAAATATTTTGTTTTTTTCACCCGCAAGCGTCCTCGTGTAAACGGGGCCTAAGAGAGGAGGTATGTGACCCATGCAGGAGCAGAGAGCGGAGCGAGATTCCCTACCCGGACGGACCTTTGCCCCAGGACCCGGTCTAGAGAAGACCACAGGAGACCACGGAAGGACCTCCTCTCCTGGATACCGGGACAGCGTGTGAGACACGACCACAGCGTCCCCAGTGGCTCACGGAGCCCAGAGTCTTTTTTTGTTATAGTTTGCATTGACGGGTGATTCCCCTTTTTTCTGTTCTTTGGAATTAATAAACGTGCCTTGTTGGCAGTTTGAGCATCAGAGACTCTTGTTCCTTGATCGGAGGCGGGCTGATAGAACCGGGTTACCACAACACACACACACACACAGGCATGTGTGTGTGTGGCTAGGGTTCCACCTGGTGTGTGTGTGTGTGTGTGTGTGTGTGTGTGTGTGTGTGTGTGTGTGTGTGTGTGTGGGGGGGGGGGGGGGGTTCCACCTGGCATGGGTTTCTACATGTGTGTGGGGGGGGGGGGCCAACTGAGAAGTCACACCTCACACGGCAGTTGTCAAGGATCAAATCAAATAATGTTTTCTTAAAGGACAGAGTTTCCTGTGTTCTCATCAAGGAGAAGAATGCAGAAGGGGAAAGCATGGAAAAATGGGAGAAACACTCCCATTCAGAATGCATTGGTTTACATTTCGTTCTTTGAAGCACGGTTATTTTTATATATTTATTTATTTTCAATTTTTGAGGAGGTGCTTCAAAGATGCAAATGTTTCTGCAATAATCCAAAATCCAATGGCAAAACCTGTTGGCTTTTTGTCGAGGGAATCCAGGGCAACGCTCACTTCCGGGTTGGCCAACATACGTCATCCCTCCACCAGTCTACTGTAAAAACAGATGTTCAAGTTGAATGAGAATAATAATAATAATAATAATAATAATAATAATTCTGCCATTATGAATTAAAGCAAAATCGAAATTAACAATTTGGGCACAAAATGTGAACATAAGCCTCATCATCTCCATGGCTCTAATAGTGTGTGTTTGTGGTGGAGGTGTTTGGAATGGTTGAAGAGCCTTTGGTACTCAACACACACACACACGCACACACTGTGGCAACCCGGCCCCGACACGGCGGGCCTGGAAGCCCAGAGGGCAGGTAATGCTAGCTGTCTACCACCCTTTTCCCCCAGAGGGCGCCGAGGGTCGCATTGGCACGGTCCCACTCAACGCCAACGGGAGACACCTGTGTACCAGGCCCATCAGACCCAGGTGAGGGCTATATAAGAGAAGCTGAGACGTAGTCTAAGGCTACGTTTACACGATGACGGTCTGAACAGAAGACGCAAAAGTGGCGTTGTGTATTCACTTTTTATTCCGCGTTTAGACGAGCGTTTTCGGGAGGAAATCTGCGTGCATACGGTGACGCAAAAGTGTGTGGAATTTGATTGGGTATGCATGCCAGGCTGCTAGGTGGTGCTGTGATACACTATCACACAACACCGCCATGCCTGAGCGCATGCATAGAATCTTCCTTCTTCTCTTATCCGTGCCGAAAAAACCAAAAAGATCCTTCTCTGTTCAGTAACACTATCTGTACATATCCTGGACATTTCGTGGAAATACTCCTGTATGCTTGTTAGAGCTGCCAGAGCAGCTTGAAGGTCCGACGCATGGAAATAATCTGACATGTTTGTTTATTTCCTTGTACTGGCACATGTATGTGACGTAAACGCGTACGCGACGTGAGCAGATCTGAGCACTGTTTTGTGTCTTGGCAGTGTAGACGGAAACGCTACGGCGGAGCGTATTCAACTTTTCCACTCTGGAGGGTGGTTTCAGATTTATGCGTTTTCATGCCCCAAAAACGCCGTCACCGTCTAAACGAAAGGCCCTTCCGATAAAATATTTTGTTTTTTTCACCCGCAAGCGTCCTCGTGTAAACGGGGCCTAAGAGAGGAGGTATGTGACCCATGCAGGAGCAGAGAGCGGAGCGAGATTCCCTACCCGGACGGACCTTTGCCCCAGGACCCGGTCTAGAGAAGACCACAGGAGACCACGGAAGGACCTCCTCTCCTGGATACCGGGACAGCGTGTGAGACACGACCACAGCGTCCCCAGTGGCTCACGGAGCCCAGAGTCTTTTTTTGTTATAGTTTGCATTGACGGGTGATTCCCCTTTTTTCTGTTCTTTGGAATTAATAAACGTGCCTTGTTGGCAGTTTGAGCATCAGAGACTCTTGTTCCTTGATCGGAGGCGGGCTGATAGAACCGGGTTACCACAACACACACACACACACAGGCATGTGTGTGTGTGGCTAGGGTTCCACCTGGTGTGTGTGTGTGTGTGTGTGTGTGTGTGTGTGTGTGTGTGTGTGTGGGGGGGGGGGGGGGTTCCACCTGGCATGGGTTTCTACATGTGTGTGTGGGGGGGGGTCCAACTGAGAAGTCACACCTCACACGGCAGTTGTCAAGGATCAAATCAAATAATGTTTTCTTAAAGGACAGAGTTTCCTGTGTTCTCATCAAGGAGAAGAATGCAGAAGGGGAAAGCATGGAAAAATGGGAGAAACACTCCCATTCAGAATGCATTGGTTTACATTTCGTTCTTTGAAGCACGGTTATTTTTATATATTTATTTATTTTCAATTTTTGAGGAGGTGCTTCAAAGATGCAAATGTTTCTGCAATAATCCAAAATCCAATGGCAAAACCTGTTGGCTTTTTGTCGAGGGAATCCAGGGCAACGCTCACTTCCGGGTTGGCCAACATACGTCATCCCTCCACCAGTCTACTGTAAAAACAGATGTTCAAGTTGAATGAGAATAATAATAATAATAATAATAATAATAATAATTCTGCCATTATGAATTAAAGCAAAATCGAAATTAACAATTTGGGCACAAAATGTGAACATAAGCCTCATCATCTCCATGGCTCTAATAGTGTGTGTTTGTGGTGGAGGTGTTTGGAATGGTTGAAGAGCCTTTGGTACTCAACACACACACACACGCACACACTGTGGCAACCCGGCCCCGACACGGCGGGCCTGGAAGCCCAGAGGGCAGGTAATGCTAGCTGTCTACCACCCTTTTCCCCCAGAGGGCGCCGAGGGTCGCATTGGCACGGTCCCACTCAACGCCAACGGGAGACACCTGTGTACCAGGCCCATCAGACCCAGGTGAGGGCTATATAAGAGAAGCTGAGACGTAGTCTAAGGCTACGTTTACACGATGACGGTCTGAACAGAAGACGCAAAAGTGGCGTTGTGTATTCACTTTTTATTCCGCGTTTAGACGAGCGTTTTCGGGAGGAAATCTGCGTGCATACGGTGACGCAAAAGTGTGTGGAATTTGATTGGGTATGCATGCCAGGCTGCTAGGTGGTGCTGTGATACACTATCACACAACACCGCCATGCCTGAGCGCATGCATAGAATCTTCCTTCTTCTCTTATCCGTGCCGAAAAAACCAAAAAGATCCTTCTCTGTTCAGTAACACTATCTGTACATATCCTGGACATTTCGTGGAAATACTCCTGTATGCTTGTTAGAGCTGCCAGAGCAGCTTGAAGGTCCGACGCATGGAAATAATCTGACATGTTTGTTTATTTCCTTGTACTGGCACATGTATGTGACGTAAACGCGTACGCGACGTGAGCAGATCTGAGCACTGTTTTGTGTCTTGGCAGTGTAGACGGAAACGCTACGGCGGAGCGTATTCAACTTTTCCACTCTGGAGGGTGGTTTCAGATTTATGCGTTTTCATGCCCCAAAAACGCCGTCACCGTCTAAACGAAAGGCCCTTCCGATAAAATATTTTGTTTTTTTCACCCGCAAGCGTCCTCGTGTAAACGGGGCCTAAGAGAGGAGGTATGTGACCCATGCAGGAGCAGAGAGCGGAGCGAGATTCCCTACCCGGACGGACCTTTGCCCCAGGACCCGGTCTAGAGAAGACCACAGGAGACCACGGAAGGACCTCCTCTCCTGGATACCGGGACAGCGTGTGAGACACGACCACAGCGTCCCCAGTGGCTCACGGAGCCCAGAGTCTTTTTTTGTTATAGTTTGCATTGACGGGTGATTCCCCTTTTTTCTGTTCTTTGGAATTAATAAACGTGCCTTGTTGGCAGTTTGAGCATCAGAGACTCTTGTTCCTTGATCGGAGGCGGGCTGATAGAACCGGGTTACCACAACACACACACACACACAGGCATGTGTGTGTGTGGCTAGGGTTCCACCTGGTGTGTGTGTGTGTGTGTGTGTGTGTGTGTGTGTGTGTGTGTGTGTGTGTGTGTGGGGGGGGGGGGGGGTTCCACCTGGCATGGGTTTCTACATGTGTGTGTGGGGGGGGGTCCAACTGAGAAGTCACACCTCACACGGCAGTTGTCAAGGATCAAATCAAATAATGTTTTCTTAAAGGACAGAGTTTCCTGTGTTCTCATCAAGGAGAAGAATGCAGAAGGGGATCTCTGCTCCCTCGTGCCCGGGATACCCCAGGCACAAAGGTCAACTTTGGCTAACGCTAGGAACAAGTAGAGCGGCTAGACAATGCAAGGAATAGGAGGCGGAGCTTACACGATGAAGGGGGAACAACATGATAGATGTTTCCATCCTACATCATGTGTGGAGCAGAGCTGATCTCAGCCTTTCAGTCACCTGTGCCACGGTATAAGAAGTCCTCGCAGTAGGCAGTGTGTCGGACTTCAGCTGGCGCAACTCTTGGGGCGGCGCGGGTTGATCTCCCCTTCAGGGGACTGCTCCTTGGGGAGCTCTCTGGAGGAACGCAGGCTGACTTCCATCCATTGGATCATTGTGTGTTATGTTATATTGTTTGCTGTATTATTGTTGGTATGTTATCGTACCGTTATTACCCAAATATAGGACCATAATTGTTATAAGTTAGAATAGAAAATAAATTGGTTGTAAACCGTGCTGGTTTGATGAGACTAAAGGTGTGTGTTGTTGACTACCTGCCTGTAAACGGTGCAGCAAGAATCCAACCCAACCGGATAATCACGGAAGAGAAGTGAAGGAAGTAAATAACCCTGCTATTATAGAAACATAACCATTGTAAATGATGCCACTACATAGACTATACTGTTTACTGTCTGTTTCCTCCACAAAACCATTTATAACCTTTAATGCAATAACTTTTAGAGTTGAAGCGATGTAGAAATGTTTGAAGGATCTATGTTGATGACATAATAATACATAGACTATAGTTCTTTAAGATTCTGCTTCTGAATAATGAATGACATGTTAAAATGTCGGTTTCCTGATGTTAATAAAAAAGTTTACACTTTTTTTTACACTACAGTAGTTTACACTACACAAAACACTCTCACCCTTACCCACATGAAGGCCGATGTCTACATGACTAGGAGCCCTGGAGGGATTCATGTGTGATGTTGACATCACACTCATGGGACCAAAACTGTGTTTTTGGTTTATAAAACTATTTCTGCGGAAACAGTATCAGGTGACCCTGACACATTCATGAGAATATCTCCTCCAGATAGAATAACGTGTGTGTGTGTGTGTGTGTGTGTGTGTGTGTGTGTGTGTGTGTGTGTGTGTGTGTGTGTGTGTGTGTGTGTGTGTGTGTGTGTGTGTGTGTGTGTGTGTGTGTGTGTGTGTGTGTGTGTGTCTTGGCCCTTATCTGAATACCTGCCAGTAAAGGGTGCAACACGAGGAAGGAAAAAACACAAGAAGAATCCAACCCAAGAAGAATCCATTGAGACTCATTCAAGAGAAATGAATAAAGAAAATCAACCTGCTGTTATAGAATCACTGGCCAGTACAACATGCTAACCCTTACTGAGTACTCTGAATACTCTACACTCTAGAGTATTCTGCCCTCTGAGTATCTTGTACTCTGAGTACACTCTACTCAGTACACTGCTCTTCTGAAAAGAGAAATCATCCATCGATTGTGTAGATTATACTGATTCATACGTTCACACTGGTGCAGATCTAGTGTTCATATGAACAAGGTGGTGATGTCTTTAAAGGATGGAGGAGGATTGTACATGGAGGAGTCCAGCAGACACAGAGCAGAGGAGGCCTTTTCTACGTGATGTGCTTCTATTCATGACGTTATCAGTCTCTTTATTTATTTTAACATTTTTTGCTTCTGAATAATGAATAACATGTTACGTGACGTCCATGTTGACATCACACTCATGGGACCATTACAATGTGTTGTTGGTTTAAAAAACAATTTCTGGACAAAATCCAACAGTAACAGGTGACCCCCTGACCCTAGCCTCTGTAGAAGGTCTGTAGTCTATGTAGAAGGTCTGTAGTCTCTGTAGACGGTCTGTAGTCTCTGTAGAAGGTTTGTAGTCTCTCTAAGGTCTGTAGTCTCTGTAGAAGGTCTATAGTCTCTGTAAGGTCTATAGTCTCTGTAGAAGGTCTGTAGTATCTGTAGAAGGTCTGTAGTCTCTGTAGAAGGTCTGTAGTCTCTGTAGAAGGTCTGTAGTCTCTGTAGGAGGTCTGTAGTCTCTGTAGAAGGTCTGTAGTCTTTGTAAGTTCTGTAGTCTCTGTAGAAGGTCTGTAGTCTCTATAGAAGGTCTCTAGTCTCTGTAGAAGGTCTATAGTCTCTGTAGAAGGTCTGTAGTCTCTGTAGAAGGTCTGTAGTCTCTGTAGAAGGTCTCTAGTCTCTGTAGAAGGTCTGTAGTCTCTGTAGAAGGTCTGTAGTCTCTGTAGAAGGTCTGTAGTCTCTGTAGAAGGTCTGTAGTCTCTGTAGAAGGTCTGTAGTTCCTCTGTAGAAGGTCTGTTTTTTTGTAGAAGGTCTGTAGGGTCTTTGTGTTTGTAGTCTCTGTAGAAGGTCTGAGGTGGAAGAGGCGTTGATGTGCTTCTTTAACCTCATAGCCGGTGTGTTGGTCCCAGGTCACTGCATCACTGTATGGAACGTACCCAGTGGGTTCAGAGGTCAAAGGGCAGAGCTCTGAATCCCCAGGAGTGGAGCTATGAGGTTCATGTTGGAGCGCTCCGGTTCAGAACAAGAGGCGAACCCGGCGTTCTTGGGAAAGAAAATAGACAAAAAAATAAAGAATAATGATTTTGAAACCCTAAACCCTCTGAATACTGAGTGACATCACGTTACAATGGTTTTAAACTGTGCTGTTCTGATGAGACTAAAGGTTTGTGTTGTTGAATACCTGCCTGTAAACGGTGCAGCAAGAATCCAACCCAACCGGATAATCACGGAATCAGTTCAATTTCTGCGGAATCAGAAGCAGGTGACCCTGACACAATAACTTGGGTGTGTGTGTGTGTGTGTGTGTGTGTGTGTGTGTGTGTGTGTGTGTGTGTGTGTGTGTGTGTGTGTGTGTGTGTGTGTGTGTGTGTGTGTGTGTTTATCCTATTCCTTGCATTGTCTAGCCGCTCTACTTGTTCCTAGCGTTAGCCAACGTTAACCTCTGTGCCTGGGGTATCCCGGGCACGAGGGAGCAGAGATCCCCTCATGCATTCTTCTCCTTGATGAGAACACAGGAAACTCTGTCCTTTAAGTAGACATTATTTGAATGATCCTTGACAACTGCCGTGTGAGGTGTGACTTCTCAGTTGGACCCCCCCAAACACACATGTAGAAACCCATGCCAGGTGGAACCCCCCCCCACACACACACACACACACACACACACACACACACACACACACACACACACACACACACACACACACACACACACACACACACACACACACACCAGGTGGAACCCTAGCCATGCTCACATGTGTACCCCTTCCATCTCGTGTCAAACCCACATGCCACAGAGCCATCCAAGGCAGAACTCTCGTTCCAGGTCACGTCCTCATGCCAAGCTCCCTCAGATCAGAACCATCTTGGACCGGCCCTGACGAAGACCCTTTATGACCTGGAGCTGTGCCCCTCCAGCTGAGGGGGTGGAGGGGCTGTGGCTGAGGCGTCACCATGCCTGGAGGGGAACGTTGGGGTGTGCTCCGTGGTTCTCTGGTTACAGACTTAAGTCGTGTTGTGGTCGTTGAGGCGAGGAGTCCTCTCATCTCCCCCTGGAGTTCCTCCTTCTGAATCCCGGTCCCCGTCTTAAAAGGCCATCCTAGTCCATGGAGCTGATGTCACAACGGATTCTCCAACACTCGGTGGTGAAGGGATGAACACGCTTTAACAAACCCACCTTGAAGGAACCTTTCATTATAGCTGTACAGTCTGCTCTTCATTTAGTTGTGTTGGGTCTTCTGCTCGCTTGTTGGTGTGTGTGTGTGTGTGTGTGTGTGTGTGTGTGTGTGTGTGTGTGTGTGTGTGTGTGTGTGTGTGTGTGTGTGTGTGTGTGTGTGTGTGTGTGTCTTGGCCCTTATTTGAATACCTGCCAGTAAAGGGTGCAACACGAGGAAGGAAAAAACACAAAAACAATCCAACCCAAGAAGATTCCATTGAGACTTATTCAAGAGAAATTAATAAAGAAAATCAACCTGCTATTATAGAATCACTGGCCAGTACAACATGCTAACCCTTACTGAGTTCTCTGAATACTCTACACTCTAGAGTATTCTGCACTCTGAGTATCTGGTACTCTGAGGACACTCTACTCAGTACACTCACTACACTCTACTCAGTACACTGCTCTTCTGAAAAGAGAAATCATCCATCTATTGTGTAGATTATACTGATTCATACGTTCACACTGATGCAGATCTAGTGATCATATGAACAAGGTGGTGATGTCTTTAAAGGATGGAGGAGGATTGTACATGGAGGAAGCCTTTTCTACGTGATGTGCTTCTATTGATGATGTTTATCGGTGTCTTTATTGACAACATGGTATCTATGTTCTGTTGGTTCTGCTGTACAGAAGCAGCTGACTCAGTGACTGAGAGTCTCTTCAGACTGGTTAAACCATCAAGTGTCTCTTGGTTTTTCTCTGAGATTCTACGCATCACAGCTCTCTGCCCGTCGTTCTTATTTTAATAAAGTTATTATTCTTGGATCAGCTGCTATAGCATGTCAGTGTGGGAGGAGTATGAACCGGTCCATCTGGTTGGTTCATCATTTCATTGATATAAATCGGACAGTTTGTTGTGGCTCACTTCATCACAGCAGGAAGACGACTAAGGTACTGTAGTCCACTCTGATCCGTGATAGATCAAAAATATAAATAACTTTGAATCTTATAAATAGGGTGATGGTTAGTTTTCTGTAAAACGGTATTTTTTATTTTTTTTAATGTATGGATGCATTGTTATTCGTCAAAACTGCTATTGAATAATTTTGAAGATCCCTGCTCTGTAGAATGCTATGTGTTAGACTCTGGGCGTTGGGGATCGACACAGAACCTTCCAGCCTTGAGTCAAGCATCAAGTGACGTTAATAATGATAATGAATGATGTTTCCTCTGATTTAGGATGTGTTCTAAATCACAAATGTCCTGTGGCGACTTTAAAGCAGGGGTTCTCAAAGTATCGACAGCTGAGGGCCAATTTAGGAACCCAAAATGGGATCGCCAAAGAAAAAAAAGAAATAGGCGTCAAACGCATCCCAGTGGTGAAAAAAAACATTGCACCGTGGACCTCTGAGAGGGAGGTCAAGTGAGGTTTAAATCACAAAACTGAGGTTCATCTTTTCAAAGTAATATACAGTCGGATTAAAACTAACAAATGTAACAGGATTTAATTGAAAACTAGAGAGAGTCGACTCTCTAGTTTAAAAAAAAAAAAAAAAATAATAATTTATTATTTTTTTACTTACATCTGTATGTCATGAATGTTTCTGCGGGCCGCTTTGAGAAGAACCAATGCTTTAAAGGTACTTAGGACAGAATGGAGAGGTGTATTATGTGTAGTGCGGTATTATGATTACATTTTTTAGACAGGAAAACGGCTATCTTTGATTGTGAAGGTGTTTAGATCTCATCTTGTACTGGGTATTGTTCTCTGTGGGCCTGCATCATTCTGCAGTAGTGTAGGCCTACTCTATATCTGAGAGCATCCTTCGTATCAGAGGGACATGACCTTCAAGGTGAATTAACTCTGCCGTGACTGCCTCAACACATAGGTCACTGGTGACGACTGCTTCGTGTTCTTCAGGTCAGCCAATCCCACCGACATCCTCTCACCAGCAGGTGGTGCTGCGGTGCACCTTTTCGAGGGTTTCACAACGGACCTTGTGTGAACTCATGTGGTTAACTATTCTCAATACGTTTAGATGATTCATGTATAGTTATAGCTAAATGTTCCACTTCACTAAAGCTGGAGTTGAATGAATCACAGACTGCAGCAGACTAGACCGTTTGTGACTTTTAAAGGGTAGGATGTTGAACATGGCAAAGGTGAAGATTTGTTTGTGTGTGTGTGTGTGTGTGTGTGTGTGTGTGTGTGTGTGTGTGTGTGTGTGTGTGTGTGTGTGTGTGTGTGTGTGTGTGTGTGTGTGTGTGTGTGTGTGTTTGTTCTCCACAGACACCAAGAGAGGTCAAAGGTTACCAGTGCTCAGTCTGTACAGCAGCATCAAACAGAGCTGGAGATGAACAAGAAGGAAATGGCTGACCCACTGTTGGGCGGTAAGAGACTCTTACTTTGAAGACAGAGGGGACTATACTGGTTTACTGGTTTGATCCAGATATATAGGGTTAGAGGGGGTCTCAGGTTAAATGGTTTGATCCAGATATGTACATCACAAAGCTCTGCCTGATGGAGATGAACCAGGAGGAACTGGCAGACACCATGGGGTCTGCCAGAGACTCTTATCTTGAAAACAGAGAAGAAATACACATTTTGAAGAGCAGTAGGAGATTATTATTTGTTCTGTTCAGACTAAATTACATAATGGGCTTTATTTAACTGTCTGAAACGCAAGTGAGAAGCGCAAAACGGAAGTGGTTTTGTGGGCGGATCTCTGGCGCTGTTGCTTTTATACCGGCGGATAAATGACTCTTGCGCCCGACGCAAATCTAAAATGGGTTGGTCTGAAGAAGCCTAATTACCCGTGGGTGTGTTATGGGCGTAACATGCAATAAACCAATGAGAGTGCCATCTCCCATCCCCTTTAAGAGCCAGGATGATATTTGGACAGCGCATTTGCAGTCTCCGATGAGACAGATGCATGACCACATGAATTTCAAACTTCACATGGCTCAGTTTATGGCCAAATAATATGGACCAATTCACACATACATTTTGGCAAAGAAAACTTATGATACATGTGATAGGCGGTCCTTTGGCTGCAACTGTGGGCAGTGTATCCCACTGACCAGGTAGCAATGTGTGGTGTCCTTAAAACTATCAGACCAACGATCGTTTTGATCGCAGCAATCGCTTCCCTGTCATCATTGTGTTAAAACGGCCATTAGCGTGCAAGGGGGATAAAGGTCACACACGCACACCCGCATTCATTCATACTTTCCAAAACTCTCTCACGGTAAAACAATGTTTTCTCACAATCGAATACTCATCATCCTAAAAGTTATGGGCTTGTACCAAGCCCCAACCACAGCGAGTTCTACCAGCATCCAATGCGGAAGGGACAAACATTGCAGTAGCACCGGGTGGCCACTAGGAGGTGGTTGCTATGAACCAGGCTGCTATTTACAGCCTGGTCCAAAAAAAACATTCCAGACAGTTTGTTTAGTTCATATCTCCATGACAACACTGAGTAGGGTGTTTTTTCTTTGTTGTATTTTATAGGAGGTTAAAATGTATGAATAATTAGGGGCGTGGCCTCTTGAGTGACAGCTAGCCGCTGACCCTCATCTTGCCTCGGAGGCTAGTTTTTGCTCTCTCCGTCATCTTGACCTCGACTGCGTTCATTCCTATTACTCATTCCGGTGCCAGGATGCCTTGCTCTGCGGTCAACTGTTCCAACCGATCGTTTAAAACGAATGAGCTACGAGCTAATTCGGTGTACGTCACCTCGATGGGCATATCTCCGTCCCCCCGACGTCACTTCAACGCTTTTTATGGAACTTACTAGAGACTGACTCAAGATTAACAGCGAGCAAATATTACACTGATTGGCCCAAAGTTGGCGCGATAGCAACAGCTCGAAAATGTTAATTTTGAACAAGCATATCTCATAACTGCTTTGGCGTACATATCTCATGACACTTTGTTAACAAGTGCATATCCTTATGGTGAACAAATATGCCCCAAGAACCTATGACTTTATTTGGATAGATTTACGACTATCTTGAACTTTGTTAAAAATACTCAATTCCCTAAGGATCCTGGGTTTTTTTACTTAGACAAACATCCTTCAACACATATCATCTATGGACCAGTGTCTTCAATCTGACCTAAAGCGAAGTCTGTACAATAAAGATTAAAGCACCCAGGAGCCATTGACTTCTAAATAGTTTGTGGTTTAAAACACAAAAAGACTTTAATGCTCAACATCAATCAACATCAAAATGGACTCCTATGATCTTGAGTCCAATACAAAAGTTGTTCAAAATCATATTCTGAACAAGATGATTTCCACAAATTTCCAATTAGGGCCTGGCATCGAAATAGGCGTGGCCTTTGACCAAAATAACCACAGTTCATAGACGGAATGTTAAATTTGAGCGGGAACAACTTAGTGGCTGTTGGGGTCCAAAGTTCCAACTGCTCAAGTAAAATGAAGTTGATCAACAAAGTAAACTTAATGCCAAAAGGCAAGGTTAACTTAAACTAATTCTCATCAGACTTTGTGTAGTCAAAGATGAACCCCTTCAAATTGTATCAATATCGGGTAATAGGGAGCGGTATAACAATTGAAAAACCAACCTCTCCAAATTTTACCCAGATCAGGCGATAGGGGGGGGCTATATCAATGAATTGAAAATTCAGACTTTGGACAGACATATTATTTGAACTTTTGATTCTACAGTCATGAAATCCTGCAGACATTTGTATCTCCTCATGGTTGAGAAAATGTTCCTATGAAACCAAGAACCTGTAACAAAATGACGGCTGGACGTCCAAATTAGGCCAATCAGTGAGAGGTGACTAAAGGCGGTTTAACTTGAGTCAATCATCACCACCCCTGGTGTATTTAAAGAAGCATAGGTAACGGTTAACCAGACTAAAGTTCATCTAAATAGAACTGTAGGGGGCGCTAAAGCGATCAATTGAAAACTTTAAAGACCCTTAACTCCTCAGCCTATTGACGTACGGTCATGACATTTTGTTCGCCAATCAACAGATCCAAGCTGATGCTATTCCAGCGTTGTCAACCGTATGCAAACAGAAACGGTCTTAATTGTCTCCGTCAGGGTCTTAATGGTCTGCATCACAGTCTTAATGGTCTATTAGGGTCTTAATGGCCTAACAGGGTCTTATTAGTCGGCTTTAGACTTGGCACCCGTAAAATGATGTTTGCAGCTTTAATTCCTTATTATAATTGTTATCAAAAACGAGAGGTGCAAAACAAGCATACATGAACTTGATGAAGAGCAAGTATAACAGGAATTTTGTTTTTCTTCTACATTTGTGCTATTTGCTAATGATTTCTAGAGTGTGCGCGAGCAAGCAAAAAAAAAAAAACTATAACAGTGCGTGAGACGATGCAAGAGAATACTTCCATCACAAAAGGCCTTTTTAATCATTGTTTAATCACTGTTGAAGCATAGTCTGGGGCAAATATAACGGAAGATCAACCTATATTTAACCGAATTGCAGCATTCTTCGAAGAAAGTAGTCCAATCCGGATCGCTTTTAACTCACTTTATTTGTTAAAGTATTTCGGTATGGTAACTACGGAGCAAAAGGAGAGGAAGTGTGTCGAACAAGTGCTGAGCGACTCCCAGCTAATCAAAACTCTAACCTGCAAGTCTGAGCTACCAAGAGTTTCTGACCTCCAACATCTCTTTCGAGATTGATCGGGTCAAGTGGGCGTGGCCTATGTGAAGTGGGCGTGTCCTATGTGACGTATTATCCTTGCCTTCTTCACCTATCTAAAGGTGCTGCCTTCTGTGGATGGAGCAGCCTTCAGTAAGGTCCTGCTCCCCTTGTGGCTATGTATAGTATTTACGGCTTATATGTTCGGTCCTGCTTCCTAGTGGTTATGTGAGGGTAATACAGCTTGTGTGTTTGAATCTGCTTCCTAGAGGCTATGTGGAGGCAGCTCATGTTCTTAAAATACGTAACAGTCCCTCCTTGGTCATCTCAGATGACCATACAATAAGATTTTAAGTCATAAACACCATTTATCACACCGAAATCATAGTCAAAACACCACCGACCGAGGTGGAAAAAAATCCATATTGGAGATAAACCACAACTCGTCCCCATAATACTGAAACAGCATTTGCCTTGGTGGGTCTCATAGGTAATACAAGTCATTGTTAACAATACAACAATGAACACATATCCTGGTAATCATACAATCATGGTCAAAGGGCACATAAACAAAAGTATCCTTAGAAATCCAAGCTAATACTTTTGGTTATATGTAACAAGGTCATAAAATGTTCGGCATGTGCAAAAGTAAAGTACAAAATTAGAAGTCATATTAAAAATTTAAAAAATTCAAGATTATCGATAGGCTAGCATGGATTTGGGTGGTTCAGGTGATCTTAGTGTATAGGTGCGCTGTTGCATGTGGGTGGTTTTGGACATTGTTGTAATCGCAGCCATTGACAACCAAAACAGAACCGATTCAAATCCTGCCGTTATTTGATTTCCTCATGTGACTGTCACTCCTTGCTCGGTGGACGTAGTTTGTAGGCTCCAGGTATGTCTGCATCTGGCTCTGGAACTTTGTGTTTCTTTTGTAGAAATAGAAACTCATGTACAGCAGTTAGTTATTCAAAAACATATTTCCTTTAATTATATTTTTAATTGTTCTGATGGAAGTCCATTATGGGACCCTTGAAATGTAAGTGTAAGCATGAATCTAACCGTAAGCATTACGTGCAAAGTTAGCTGTGTCAGAATGATACACAGTACTCATCTTGCTTCTGGAAACATTGGACCTGAAAATTGTATGTGTTTTAAATATGTTTGTATTATAATTTATAATGCATAATTTGCATTCCTTCATCTAACCAATTCTATTTAGTGCTTGTACAGATTTTACATTTTTGTTTTGAGTGTCCCATTCCTTATTCTGAGCTGATTTCAAAATTGGCATCACAGTTCTATTTTAAAAATTTAGATTTACGGTATCCACCTTGATTTAAATTCACACTACATCCCTCCTTGCACATTGCTTCAGCCATGCGCATTGAATGACAACCAAACCTAACGACGGTGTAGTGCAACCAAGTTGAAGTTCCTTTCCTTAATCATCTGTATATAAACCAATCTATTGTGAAGAGAAATGAAGACCAGTATATACAAAACCAAAGGTCGATATTGGTGGGTCTATGCAGCCGTCTTGAGACCACACTGTTCTTAAACTAAACCATAAACGATACATGAGTCAGTATACCTATGTGCTGAACTTATCAGAGTTAAAAAATATCATACTATGAAACGCTGACGTTGTATCAAAGCGTTACAGCAGTAGCAGTGGCATTTGAAAGGGGAGCCAACTACTTCTGAATCTAAATTGAGAACCTAGCATATAGGTTCCCTTCCCAGCAGATGTATCGCTAATCCATTTCTTAATCCATCTATAACCAAAAAGATGTAAAAGGGAAATAACAATGTTAAAATTTGCATGTTCAATATCACTTCTGTGTTAACCGTACCTCATAATAACAGTTACCTTCATCATACTACCCGATTGTCCCACACTAACTATGTATATTGGATGACCTAATCTTCATTTATTCTACCTATTGCTCGCATTTGATGTTGTCCACTTTGATTCACTCCTATGTACATCACATACCACATCAAACGTGCATACGCCTTATCATTTTCATACCACATCAAACATGCATATGACTTAATTATATTATTTTTTCAACATCAAATTGATACATTAGTTTAACCTTGTAATCCTGACCCACTTGAATTCCCCCCGAATGAGCCTGTGATTGCCAACTCTCCCGGAGCCTCCCCATGAGCTCCACCGTCACTCCAGAACCCGCAGGAACGATTAGTCAGTCGACATGCGGCTCGGAGGCTCCCAAGGAGTGCCACAATCCAACGTCTGACACCAAGTCTATGGGGGGAATTTTGTGCCAGGTCAATTAAAACTGTCTAAACCAGGTAGAATAAGAGTCATCCAAACTCACAACAATTATGCACATCTGGGTAATAAATATAGGGTGATATTCTATAAACAAAACAACAACTGAATCTAAAAGAAAAATATAGGAGTTATCGGTTGAAACAAATGTTATTGTAAGTCAATTATAATAAACTATTTCCTAATTATCTTTTAGTTTTAGATGTGGTATGCTTTCAATATCCCCTCGTGTATGTAACAGTCGAGTAACCTCCATTATCTTGGTGGCTCTGACACACACGAGAGGACATTCACACATGGTATATTTATCCTCCATTTGTTTTTATTTTACACTTTTACTTATTTTTATTTTCATTCAGGAGTTCTTACACACTTAGAATGGGTTGTTGAGGGCAGCTGTCTCCCAACAAACCCAAAGCCTTTGTTAACCAGATGGTAATCTAAGTTCCTTAAAATGTCATAAATAAGGGATTGCGGCCGTTCCTTATCACCAGGGGCGGACTGGCCATCGGGAGGTTCGGGAGATTTCCCGAACGGCCGGACGATTTCAGGCCGAGCCGGCCGGCCGTAATTCTTTCAGATTTTTTTTATTATTTTTTATTATATATTTAAATATTATTTTTTGTTGTAAAATATGTAAAAAAAAAAATGAAAAAGTTAAGTAAGCCGTGATTTGGGGTGACCTGCTGCCGGATATTTACTTACAGCGCGAAATGGAGCTCTTGCCTGATGGTGAAACGGGGCCGATGTATTACTGTCAATTTAGAGGGGGGAGCACCCCCACAGTGCATGGGGGCAAAGCGAGCGGCCAAAGCGAGCGGCCAAACGGCCCCTCCCAACTTGGACTGCTCCGCGGTCTGTCATTTCTGATTGGCTCAGCCTGACACACGGCCGGGTCACTTACCCGGTACTTCTCGTTGATCTCACTGAAGTTACACAGAAATACGAAAAAGTCAAAAAGGAAAAAAGGTGGTGGAGAGGAAAAAGAATTGGGTGGCGCTCAGAAGTTGAGGTTGAAAAGGAAAAAAATGTTAGAGCAAGACGCAGCCAAATGTGCTAAATGAACCAAACTTTTCCGTGGAAAAGCCAAGGTTGACGGCGACGCCCCTGTCAGCGAGACCAATGGTTCGGCGGGAACAGGACACAGCAGTATAGCTATGACAGGTGCACTAGCGAGCATGTTTGGCAATATAATAATGACTTAAACTAATTATGGAAGTACCAGAGACGTCAGAGAACTATTCATAATATTGTAATGCCCACGGAAGAGGCAGTGAATGAAGTATTGATTAGAGAGAGATTTATTAGATACCACCGCTAATAAACCATTGGAACACTTCAACACCGGTAACCACAGCAACGCACAACAAACCCCGGCCCGCCCCCATCTCCCAAACCCTGTGTATGTGTAAGACAATTTTTTTCCACTAAAATAATTGTATCTTGCACTATTTAGATCATTTTCAGCCTTTATTTACCTTTCTAGGCACATGCAATTTCTAATATTTTGTACATGGACAAGATTGCTTATCAAATATTTCCCAGTGATCTTCACAATATTCCAAACACATGCACATCCCAACATTGACATGCAGTTGCAATGCACATATCCACCACGGATAAGGACTAGTTTTTATTATTTTACACCGTGGCAAAATTCTACGCGCGCTATTCCCGCGGTCTCATAAAAGGCCTCTCCATACCAAAGTCCCGGGCCAAATTTTTGGGCCAGTCCATCCCTGCGTCTCTGCGCTTCCTTGGGGATCAAGGATAACAGGCCCAAACCAACACAGGATAACAAAGGATTTGTTAAACAGATTGCACCACTACCCTCAAAGATTTACATTTTAAACGACCCTGCAGAATAACAGGGTGACAAGACCATATGGGAAGATACAAACATACAAAACCCAAATTCGTAACATTAACAAAAAATATCATAATATAAAATATCTGCATTTTCAATATTAGGCAACCCACTTCTGTTGTCACCGGCATGTTGTCAGTCGGGGTCCAGTCGGGTTCAGTCGGGGTCATATCATGGCTGTGCGTTTTGGTTGACCATTAAACTGGTTGTGATATATTGTAATAATCGAGTATCTACTGTCTACATAGCCCGTCGTGTAATGAAAAACGTAACAAGTACATTGACAATCACACTCAGGATGAATTATGGATAACATTTTATCCTACTTATTTAGTTTAGTTGTAAGTATTTCCAATTATGAAATGTCTGTTGTTTTCATAATCTGTAAGGAAATATATATATATATTTTTTTTTTCGTTTTGGTACTCGGACCTCATCAGGTCTGTTGTACTATGCATTTCTACCGCTCCTCCTCAGGGTACCCTATTGGGGGGGATTCTTCCACTCTCCTACGAGGCAGGTTATCCCAGAACTCTTCTATTAAGAATCCCCAGCGCCGGATATTCCCCGGACTTCTGTGGACGAGCGGTATGCACGCTATGGACAACTTTAAAGGCTAATCGTTCATGTTGTGGAGTCTAGATAATTATCCCTTTATCCCAAGATCACCGTGTAACTCTTGTACAGGGATCTGCTTTGATGTAAGACCCCTGGGTCGGTTTCTTTTGGCAGGTCCTCTTTCGGTTCTGGAATCTGGCTTCTCTAATTATTGAATACAAGATAATGCCTGCATATTGGTGGTACGATATTATATCTATTGCAATCGCTCCAACGGAAGCAATAGTTGACTTTTGAACATCACACGCAGTGTTATCCAGTTTATTCGTGTGTAGTAGCTGATTAGTGCAGAATTTTACACATGTAGATTTAATATTCGCAAAAAATGTAATGTAATTGAACTATAGCAGTTGAGCTAACTCCCTCCTTGTGCACCGGTTAAAACCATGTGCATCATTTATTAATTAGACATATTATTTTAGCAGTTGAACCCCGTGTCTATTTGAACCATCCTGGTTCTCTAATATCAATGTGCATGACACAACCCGTGTCTATTGCACTCCTGTTTTGCTACACAAAACGCATGAAAATAGACAGAAGGGCTCAGCAACCTGGAAAAACATAATGACTGTGAGTGTTAGGCATTCGTCCCTGCTTATACTGCCATTTCCTGAAGAGAGAGAGAATTAAGATCAATGCACAGAAGCAAAATGATGAGTGTTGGGCAACTGGAGTGCTTGTGTTGCCACTTCCTGGAGAGAAAAGAGAATATTTGTAGTGATGTAAACAATTAAAATGATGAATGCCAGGCATCCATCACTGCTCGGGTTGCAAAGGCCTGAAGAGAAAAGAGAACAAATTTAGTACAAATGCAAACATTTATAGATCGTTTAAACTATTAATGTTGCTGAATCAAAAAACATTGATTACAACCTACACAAATATTTGCGTGTTCTGCCGATATCAAGTAGGGACTGGCTCCCTATATTTCAGCACCCAGACAAACACACCCTCAAATACACAAACAAATATACTAAATGTACATTCTGGTCCTAACACATGGCCAAGTGTTCAGGGTGGAAGGGGGCAAGGGGAAGAAAGAACAATAAGAAAATACTTCAATTTAACTGACAATAGGAAGGGGTTTAGCCTCCTTCTTTCAGCAATATGAATAAGGGAGTGTGTGGAAGAGAGCGTTTGAAGGTACACACTAGGTGTGTAGGGGTGGTCCTCTTTAAGTTGCAGGTCTGTGTGATCTGCAGGGAGACCAACAGGTCTTTGCCTATCAAGTTGATGTGGCATAGGGGGTGTATAGGAATGTATGAGATCCCTCTGTTCCAGTATGAATGTTAAAGTCAAGAGGGGTTTTGAACGGCTGTTCAATGGGTTACCTTATTGTTGCAAGGCAAACTTGGGCTCGCCTGGTGGGGGCAGACAATTAAGGGGATTCTTGAGCTGGATGGGGGGAAAACATTAGTAGTTGGCTTCTTGGAAAGCAGGGGGTCACCCAGTTGGGACTTATAATGGTTATATTCTTGTGGTACAGGGGGAGATGTTGAGATGGAATTGGGAATACTCTCGTGTCAACGAGTAGGGGGAAACGACGAGATGGAACTGGGAATAGTTCTGTTCTCAACCAGTGGTGGGAGGCGTTGAGATAGAACCGGGAATAGTTCTCTTCTCAATGCGCAGGGAGATGTTAAGTTGGGGGGGGGGGGGGTTGGCTACATAGACTACTAAGAACTACAAAAATGGCGGCGGGGAAAACTACAAACATATTAACCGATAACAGAAACTTCTCTGAGTTCTATCTGTCCGGCTGGAATCTGTGGTACCTTATGGCATAAGGCTACCACTTAACCGCAATTTGCGCTCTCAGTACACTCTGTCTCTGCGCTGTGTGTACATTTATGTGTACACAGATAGCCCTATGAGATCCTCGGATGAAAAAGGGGAACTACAAACAGAAGTTATCGTTGGTAAAAAATAACGACAGAGAGAGAGAGATGTGTCGTGGGAGGGGTGGGGGGGGTTTACGAGGAGGGTTTGGCGGGAGGAAGAGTGGAGGGGGGGGGGTTCATTAAGATAGTGGAAGAGGAGAGGAGGAGAGAGACAGGGTTGGAGAGAGAGAGAGATGAAAGGCCAGTGAGGAGAGGGGGTGTTAGACTGGGCCTGGAGAGGGGGTGGTTTGGGTATCCTGTTGCGATTGTTTCAGATAAAAAGATGGCGACTATCGCCTTACCGGACTGCGCCGGAGCACCCAGGCCACAAGATGGCACTGTTGCTTTCAAAAAGTGTGTGTGAGAGAGAGAGAGAGAGAGAGAGAGAGAGAGAGAGAGAGAGAGAGAGAGAGAGAGAGAGAGAGAGAGAGAGAGAGAGAGAGAGAGAGGTAAAAGGAGTTCTATGGGGGGAGAGGGAGAGAGATAAGGGGGAAAGGGGGAGAGAGAGGGGGAGAGAGAGAGAGAGAGAGAGAGAGAGAGAGAGAGAGAGAGAGAGAGAGAGAGAGAGAGAGAGAGAGAGAGAGAGAGAGAATTAACACCCTGGGGGTCCTGCTGTGTAATTGTTTCAGGAAAACAAGATGGCGACTATCGCCTTACCGGACAGCGTCGGAGCACCCAGGCCACTGTTGCCTTCAAAAAGTGTGAGAGAGAGAGAGAGAGAGAGAGAGAGAGAGAGAGAGAGAGAGAGAGAGAGAGAGGGAGAGGGAGAGGGAGAGGGAGAGGGGGAGAGAGAGAGAGAGAGATGTTGCTACTGTCCCAGGTAAGAGACCATGCGGTCTTCAAAAAGGACAAGATGGCGTCTACCGACTTGCAGAACAGATTTAGAGGCAGTCAAACCACAAGATGGAACCCGTGGTATGAACAAAAGGAAATAACAAAATGCGTCAATCACCTTTTCCGAGAGAGAGAGAGAGAGAGAGAGAGAGAGAGAGAGAGGGAGAGGGAGAGAGAGAGAGAGAGAGAGAGAGAGAGAGAGAGAGAGAGAGGGAGAGAGAGAGAGAGAGAGAGAGAGAGAGAGAGAGAGAGAGAGAGAGAGAGAGGGAGAGGGAGAGAGAGAGAGAGAGAGAGAGAGAGAGAGAGAGGGAGAGGGAGAGGGAGAGAGAGAGAGAGAGAGAGAGAGAGAGGGGGAGAGAGAGAGAGAGAGAGAGGGAGAGAGAGAGGGAGAGAAAGGGAGGAAGGGTGTTACACTCGAGCTGGGCCCCTCGCTGTTCTTGTTCTATGCCAGACCAAGCGGCAGTGGTGGCTCGCCTATAGAGGGCGCTGGGGCGCCGCCCTCCCGCCGACCGGCCATCTTTTCTTTTTTAAATATATTTATATATATTTTCTCATTTTGAGAATTCATCTATTTTAATTGCATTCGAGTAATGCATTTACTTTAGAATATCTTTAGAATCCCCCATGATTAAATCTTCATTCACTGACATGTTCAACGTTCATCTTGGTGAAGTAGATGTCCTCCGTGGGGCGCAGTTCGCTCAGCCCCACATGCCTGAATTATTAGCCAATGGTTCCCCCGTTGCTAGGCAGAAAAGTACATAATTTTGCCAATCAGCGTCGTCGAATTGTATGGCTTTGGGGCGCTCAAGATATAGCCCCAAGCGCAGTGCACCGTCCACTGCACGTAACCGCGGATTTGCCATTACCTCAGAGATCAGCAAGATGGCGACTTTGAGTACTGCTTCCACTGTTTCCCTGTGAGTTCAGCTAGTAAAAGAACTCGGAGCAGAAAAGCCAGAAGTGAACGTAACCCAACAAGCAAGAGAAAAGGATAGAGCCTGCAAGAGAAGTTTTTCCAGAGTTTGGTTCAGGCTTGGCTAACTAGCTCTGGGTATGCCAATGCAATTTTTTGCTTTCCTTGTATACTTTTTAATACAAGTGCGTGTGATAGTTCGTGGACACAGACCTGACGTAAGGGGAATGACACATTCTGTCAGAACGGATCAAATAAACACAAGCGAGCAAGAGTGCATATGAACAACTGTGTGAAGCTAGCCATGCTAGAGGTAAGCAACTTCTATTTATTCCACTAGCCTATATGTATTTCCCTTGAGATGGACACTGGTTGCAGACCCTCACAACCTCCCCCCACCCCGTACTGTATATAGTTCTCTGCAAACCTATGGTGGGACCAGGCCTTCATTGTTGTTCAGTGTTTAAATGTGGTCGATAGTGTTTAAATGTGGTCGATAGGGTTTACATGTTTAAATGTGGTCGATAGGGTTTAATTGTGGTCGATAGTGTTTAAATGCGGTCGATAGGGTTTAAATGTGGTCGATAGGGTTTACATGTTTTAATGTGGTCGATAGTGTTTATATATGGTCGATAGGGTTTACATGTGGTCGATAGGGTTTAAATGTGGTCCATAGTGTTTAAATGTGGTCCATAGTGTTTAAATGTGGGCGATAGTGTTTGAATGTGGTCGATAGGGTTTACGTATGGTCCATAGTGTTTAAATGTGGGTGATAGTGTTTAAATGTGGGCGATAGTGTTTAAATGTGGTCGATAGGGTTTACGTGTGGTCCATAGTGTTTAAATGTGGGTGATAGTGTTTAAATGTGGGCGATAGTGTTTACATGTGGTCGATAGGGTTTACATGTGGTCCATAGTGTTTAAATGTGGTCGATAGTGTTTACATGTGGTCGATATTGTTTAAATGTGATCGATAGTGTTTAAATATGGTCGATAGTGTTTAAATGTTCTTTTCCCTCACTCTCCACCTCATCCCTAACTCTCCACCTCAAGCTGGTGTGTAGTGAGCGTTCTGGCACCGATTGGCTGCCGTGCATCACCCAAGTGGGTGCTACATATTGGTGGTGGTTAGTGAGGTCCCCCCTTCACTTTAGGCGTCTTTGAGTGTTATTAATTAGGGGTCCAAGCCAACAGGTTGGATCCCTATTGTTTTTGTAAGGATTTTTCTTATTATTATTCCTGCGCTAAAAGTGGTACCACAGCCCAAACCGTAAATGGTGCCGACACGCCAATTGCATGACTTGATCCAGGTCCGGCACCGCTACTCAGATAACCAAATCCAGACGCGCCGGTCACTAGGTGGCGCTATACCAAGGACAGACGCGTTTGGGGCTATAACTCCCACACCGAACCTCCCACATTCAAAAACTTGTACCCACATACGCACACGCAAAGAATGCATGAAACACTTTTTTGATGCGACCTTCGACGACGAAACGGTAGCGTTTTGAATATTGGTTTATTAGCTAAATTAGACGTGGAATATCAAAAATCCAAAGAAATCCAAAATTAGACATCGGATCGAGTCCAAGTTTTACACGCATGTTGGTGTTAACCTTAATGTCGTTCGATAAAAAATTCGGAAACTTTCGCCATTAGGGGGCGCAATAAACGAGGAAATTGTATATCTTTTACAAATTTTCGCCGCGAAAACGCGACACTGACTTCTCGCTACTCCTACCACAGTCAAATCCTTTGTATACACAGGTTCAGGGTAGCGTTTTGAACACATGCTTCGCGTTGTGCCGGCGAAACGCACATTTCTTGTCGCGTTGTGCCGGCGAAATGCACACTTCTTGGACCCCTGCATAACTGCTTGCAGTTGTAGTTATTATTATTCTTCATGTTTAACCTCTGTTTTCCTTTTATTCCTAGTCTGTTTTGCATAGTTTTGAATGATGACTATATGCTCTGTAAGGTGTCCTTGGGTGTCTTGAAAGGCGCCTCTAAATTAAATTTATTATTATTATTATTGTGCATATTGTATATAGTCCTCTGCAAACCTATTCAGTGTACATACTGTATATAGTTCCCTGCAAACATGGTGGCATCAGGCCTTCAGTGTGCATATTGTATACAGTCCTCTGTGAACCTAGTCAGTGTACATACTGTATATAGTTCTCGGCAAACCTATGGTTGCTTCAGGCCTTCAGTGTTCATATTGTATATAGTCCTTTGCAAACCTATTCAGTGTACATACTGTATATAGTCCTCTGCAAACCTATGGTGGCATCAGGCCTTCAGTGTGCATATTGTACTGTATGTAGTCCTCTGCAAACCTATGTTGGTATCATGCCTTAAGTGTGTCTTCAACAACCACACACAAAAGTTTGCACATTTACATGAATTTTGTGGAATTCATATTTTATTGTATTTGTCTAAATGCATACTAATGCAGACTGTAGATATATTTATGAGTGACGTTTACCAACACAATGGCTTGGCCGTAACACAGTCACCCATTATCTCTATCTCTCTCTCTCTCACTCACACACAGAGAGAGAGAGAATGTTCTTTTTTTGCCTTTACTATTTGGTCAGAATGCACCAGGATGCTTCGTTTGTTTGTGAAAATCACAAAAAAATCTTGTGGGGGAGGATGCCCCCAGACCCCCCTTTTTGGGTTTGGAATGCAAACGTTCAGCCCCCCGTCAAATAAATTCCACCAGCCGCCACTGCCAAGCGGTCCCTACACAAAGCAAGATGGCGTTTATTGTCCTACTGAAACGTGTCAGAGGTTCCCAGACTACAAAGATGGCGCTGGTGTTTGTAACAAAAGAAACCTACGTCATCAAGACGCGCCGTCCCTTTAAACACCGAAACCACGTGCTTCACCCAATGCTCGCGTAAAAAACAAAGTGCGTCGCAATTCAACCTAGATATTATTTGGCCAAACGCACTGTTTTGGACCCCTGTAGGAAGTATGAGATGCCGGCAAGTTTGTTTCCATGGCGGGTTAGTGAAGCATGCAAAGCAGTTGGGTTAAAACTGCGCAAGGCTGCCTCTACGGATGGGTTATTACTCTAGACAAAATTGCACAATGTGGTTTTCACATCAACCGTGCCGGAAGGAACCAATCCCATTCGAACCCCAGGGCAAACAAAGCCAAAGCCACGTATTAGCCTCGTCCTCCTCACTTGTCTGAGGTGCCGCCCTCTGTGGATGGAGCAGCTATTGCAGCCTTCAGTAAGGTCCTGCTCCCCTTGTGGCTATGTATAGTATTTACGGCTTATATGTTTGGTCCTGCTTCCTAGTGGTTAAGTGAGGGCAATACAGCTTGTGTGTTTGAATCTGCTTCCTAGAGGCTATGTGGAGGCAGCTTATGTTCTTAAAATACGTAACATAGGTATTGTTGATGCGGGTGCGGATTTGCAAAATAAGACCCGTGCAGGACTCTGGCACTGGCACACTAGCCGCAGATTAGGGCTTTGACTTTTGGCCAAAAATCATATTCGAAGTTCGTTTGTTTATTAATATTAGTATTCGAATATATTCGAATATTTATTAATAATATTTTGACCATTAAATGCCTTCAGTAATACCTGGGCTGAATCCGAGTACTTAGTACATACTATTTATGTTCAGTGTCTACTACTTGACCGTACTACACTTGTAGTACGGTCTACAGCTATGCGTAGAACGCCTAGAACGGTCTACAGCTATGCGTAGAACGCCTCTGAACTCTTCCGAACACCGCCGTAACTCCACCGGATGTTTGGAGATGACGTGTCTCCCCTCAGATGCCGGCAAAATTACCTTGATAAGTTACCTGTTTTCCATCTTGTCATCGTTGCTATTAAATTAAAAATGTATTTTTACTTAATTACTTTACTTTTTTACTCTTTTTAATGTCTCTTTTTTTCGCCGCTTTCTATGACGTCTTTCTAAGCCGCTGTTGGTAGTGTCGGGTCAGCCATCTCTTCTTCGTTCGTTACCACACCCGTAGTCTGGTAACGTAGTGACCTACCGTTGTATACTGTGGCGGTAGTACGCATTCGGAAACGTTTTCCGTGCTACACAATGCACACTGAGCATTCGGACGCGCTATATTTGTGGCGTACTACAAAATGCATACTATAAGTATGAGTATTCGGATTCAGCCCTTGATTGGGCTTTGCGAGGTTTGTTTACCGGCGTTGCTATGGTTACCGGTCTTGCGTGTTCCAACTGTTTATTATGTTTCTAATAAATCGCTGTCTAATCAATACTTCATTCACTGCCTCTTCCGTGGTCATTACAATATTATGAATAGACTGCATGGGTTCTCCGACGTCTCTCCCTCTTGGCCTGCCCATAACAGGTTCGAATATTAAGGGCTGCCTAATATTCGTTCGAATTATTTTTATTTTTTTTGATATTCGAATTATATTCGAATCACGAAGTTCGAAGTCAAAGCCCTACCGCAGATCGGAAGGACGAGTCAATAGTTTGCGAATTGTTCAAAACACATGTAGCAGGTTTGTGAAATCGTTCTCCTTCTCACAGAGACGTTTACGCTCGCTCGATATTTAATCCCTTGGCCAGGACCCTCCCTATCCTTCTCACACTCATTGGCCTGCTAAATATTATTATTATTATTAATATTATTACTTTATATGATTCGTTGAGGCGCCCCTTCCCTGTCTAACGTGTACAAACAAAAGAATAAAAAAGTGCAAATTTAATGGTCTCACATGTGCTACCAGCTGTAAAATTAAGTCACATACTCTCAAATTTTGGTCGCAGTTGGGAGCCCTGTCTACACTAGATTGTTGATGATGGTTAATCTGCACGCATGAAACACACGTCATAGAATAGGGACTTTTTGTAATGTATTCAGTTGTAATGTTAAAGAAAATATTCTAACCTATTATAAATCTGGCGTTGGCCTCTAAGAAGAGTGAGGGAAAACCAAAGTATATTCGAAAACATACGGAATCGGCGCAAAGCCACGTTACTATAAACTATGGACGGTATCCTGTGTTTATGTTAATGCACATTGGACAAACTGTTACATTTTGGCTGTATGATAGGCATGGGTTTTTGGCATTGATCTTTTTTTTTTGTTTCCTATTTTTTATTATTTTCTTAATCAAACAAAACAATCACAAACCTCAGATACATACATCACAAGATGACAAAACTCACAGGAAATTACAAAACAATACACACTACAACACAGGGGGGAGGGCAGATCTATAATATTCAATAAATTCATTTAAATTCCCAGTTTCTCAAATACAGTCTTATAAAGTCTTATTAAAACACATGGACCTTCATCGCCATGGTCAAGATCCTTGAGGAGCGCGGTTGCACGTTCCATTGTCAGGAGATCCATAAAGTCTATTCACCAATTGTCAGTGTTGAAGCAATTTGGTTTTTGTACTTTCCAATTCATCATAATGATTTGTTTAACCGACAAAAAGGCTAAAGCTATAATGTGTTGCGTAAGACTAGACCAGATATTTTCTACTCCTACTGCCTAAATGGCAAATTAGTGGGCAGAGTGATATTTTCACTTTCAGAATATAAGGAAAGTTAAAGATCACATCTTTCCAAAAGCTCTTTACTGAGGGGCAATTCTAAATTAGATGTATCAATGTTCCTGCCTCTCCACAACCATGCCAACAAAAATGGGAGAGGGACTTGTCCATTTTCTTTAATCTGCTTGGTGTTAGATATGCCCTGTGCAAGATTTTTATTTGAAGAATTGTATATCTTACACATTTGGATAAGGCTGTTGTGTTTTTGGTAATTGTATCCCACTCTGCATCAGGGGAGAGCCGAGTCCATTGAAACACTTTTCAGTTAAACGTCTTTTTCAAAGATGATGTTACGTATACAAAGAATTTCAACATGTGATCAACAACTCACATGTGTGTTATCTTAGTTACAAGTGTAATTCAATACATATGTTGGATGATCGAGCTGTTTTTTAACTTAAAAAGTAAGTTGACATCTGTTTCAAATGCCCCGCCTAGTTGGGACGTTTGAAACAAAACATGCGTGACGAATGAAACAGCATATTTTAAAAATAAACTATTGAACTTACTCTTGTTTTTTTGCTATATACCGGACAACATAGTAGTGTACTCGTCATTGCTAAAATTTCACATAATTCCGCATAATATGAATAGGTTAAAATATATTTTTGGCCCGTGCGTAATTGTGCGTAATTGTCAAGATGCACATTTCGATTAATACTCACCTTTCTTCTTTTGGACGACTAATTTTGCATTAAATTTACTTATTTCCCTGTCCTAAGTCATGTTTAGGGATACACAGTTGAATATCCTTTTATTTATTTTAAACAAAAAGTACCACGTCAACCGGATAACATGACTGTTGCGTTTGAAACAAGTGTTTCAATTGTCCCGACAGCGACTACTGACACTTAAACCTTTTTTACCTCTAAACTTCAAAACTCTGACATTGCACACTTTAACACAGGTTTAAGTACTAATTCATCTGTTGTATAGTCATATTATTATGGCACGAAACAAAAAACACAACTATTTATTACAAAAAAACTACCGCAGGAAGGATTTATTTTGCGCTCTCGGAAACAGGTTTGGGGGATAACGATTGGACGTCATTACACAAAATTTCCTGGGGTTGGTCAGTCTTGCATGCTGAACGTAGTGAAGAAATTTGACGTGAAAGCCTTGCGTGGTTTTCAAGGTAATCGCTGTGTTTCAATCGTCCCGTGTTTCAATCGACTCGGCTCTCCCCTACTCAGCGGTATGCCCAAGTCCTGCACCCATTTGTGTTGAATAGAGGATAGGCTGTCAAAGGATGCAGTGGTCCACAACTCGTATAATCTTGATGCTGTTCTCCTCCCTGATGCGATCTCCCTCAGTTTTGTCCAGATCCAAATCCTGTACTATGCGTTCTTTTAAAATGAGCAACCCCAAAATTTATTTTAATTGTATGTATGCAAAAAAGTCGACATCTTTTAAATCATATTGTGCTTTAAAGACATTAAAGGGTACCATATAACCATCTACAACTATCTGACCCACTTGATTTATACCTCTATGTTTCCATGATTTGTTTGTTAATATTTTCCAACCGCTTTTAATAGGTGTTACTCCAAATAGGGCATGAAGGTAAGTATACTCCATTGAAAGGGAGACGCTTATGTATTATTTGTTTTACCTCACAGGACAATTTAATAAGAGGATTGACTATTTTCAAATTGGTTTTGGGGTGATACCATAAAGCGGTGAGGGAGAAAGATTTGTCTTGGTGGGTTAAAATTGTTTCCTCAACCCATTCCTAACTCACTCTGGCCTGTATAGGCCCACAACAAAGGAAACCTAGCATTATAAGCAAGATAATAAGAATAAACATCTGCGACTCCCAATCCACCTCTTTCCCTCGATCTGGATAGTCTTTTGTAGCTGATTCTTGTTTTTTTTTATTGCTCCACAAGAAATCTGAGAATAATTTATTCATTTCTTTGAACCAGTAAAGAGGGATTTTGAGAGGAATTGCTGATATAAGAAATAATCTTGGTAAAATATTCATTTTCAGCACTTCTGGTCTGCCCCATAATTAAATGGAAAGAACTGTCCATCTCTTACTGTCCTCCCTAATTGTTTTAAGGAGAAGAGGGCCATTTAAATCAAATATGTCCTCTATGGGAGTGTTAATGTTTCTTCCAATCCTAAAGTTTTGCTTGCGAATCCAAAAGCTTTGTTTGCTGTTGAGCTGAATCTCGTGGGCGGGACCTACGCCGAAAGATGTAAGACACGTCTCTATTGGCCAGTCTCGATCGGAGTGACAGCTTGGCAACATCCGAAAAGCCGCTGCCCCCCGACCGCCTCCAGAAGCAGATTGTCGGCCTGACGGACAGGGTGTTCGTTTGTGCCTCTCAATCCGCGGCGGCGGTCAACAACATCGCCCTGCTCTCCTCTGCCATGGTCTCCTTGTCGGCTGACAGGGAGGCCTACGGGATTTTCAGGGCGCGCACGGGACAAGCCCATAAGACGAAGCCTAGACGGCGTAGCCTACATGAAATAGAACTCCCTCTCTCGTTACTAACTGTGGATGTGGCCAAGCTGTCACTCCTATCGAGACTGGCCAATAGAGACGTGTCTTACATCTTTCGGCGTAGGTCCCGCCCACGAGATTCAGCTCAACAGCAAGCAAAGCTTTTGGATTCGCAAGCAAAACTTTAGGATTCGCAAACAAAGCTTTTTGATTCGCAAACAAAACTTTTGGATTCGCAAACAAAACTTTTGGATTCCCATTAATATTTTTTTTATCACATTAATTTATCGTGCAATAAAACATTTTTTGATTGCAGTGTCGATAGTTTTGCTCTCAAATCTATTTTTTGATTGCAGTGTGGAAAGTTTTGCTCTCAAACCTATTTTTTGATTGCAGTGTGGAAAGTTTTGCTCTCAAACCTATTATTTTTGATTGCATAATAAAGACACAAATCTACCTCCATATACAGGCCTCCAGCTTCTGCATTCTTATAATGTGTCTCCTGTAAGATTGCCACATCACTTTCCAGGGATTTCAAATGTGTTATTATTTTATATCTCTTTGTTTTATTGGAAATCCCTTTTACATTCCAACTCAGTAGTTCAATAGGGGTCATAATGTCCTCTTCTACATTGAAAAACTTTACCCATTAAATAGCTGACAGGAGCAGACAAGAATTAACAAAAGATTGCTCTGGAATTATGAAGGGTCTGCACGCACATGGGTGGGGGATAAGCAACTAACATACAAAGAGATTGCTAAAAGGCAGGTACACACATAACAAAAATCTAATAATATTAAGGCACAGCTGACCTTGCTGCAGTGATCAGACCCCCACCTTACAATAGATTGTAATGATGATAATGATAATCGCTCTAAATAAAAATTCAATAAGGGTGCGTCTCTGCCATCATTACGGAGAGAAATTCTCATGACGCACGCTCATGGTCTAACCACAGCAATTTAATCGCTTTAGAAAAGACAAAAAGTCAATGGTATTAACAGAATGGCTGTTGAAAGGTATTCAAAGGTGAGCCTACATTTTGCTGATGTAATCATAACTCATCTCACAGCGGACATTAACGAAAAATAGTAGGAAGCCTGTTCCTCAGGTCGTTGGCTGCGTCTGTGGGGCTATCGTAGATGTGCTTATTCCCTTCGATGGTCACAATCAGCCTTGCAGGATACAACAGGCCATATCGTAGGTCCATTCCCTGCAGTTTCAAAAATGTCTCGCTGCTTCTTGATGCCACAAGTATATCCTGAAATGCTTGGATGCGTCTTCCTCTCCAGCTCAGCTCCTTCTTCTATCCTGCAGCTTTCAGAATAGCCTGTCTGTCATTCCACCTAAGCATCCGCCTTAGTCTTTCAACTTCTGGGACCCTGTCATCAACTTTTAAGTCCAAAATATATCTCAGAATGCCCTCGACCATCTTGTCTGGATCGCCAGCTTCCAACCCCTCCCGAAGCCAACCAACACTATGTTGTTTCTTTTACTGTGAGCTTCGATTGTGGTTAATTTGTTTTTCAATAAATCAATTTCTTTTGTCATGTCGTTTAAAGTTGTGTTCTCTCCGGCCATCTGATCCTCTACTGCGCTGATGCGCTTCTCCGCGTTAATTACTCTGCTTAAGGTGGCCCGTGTTTCTTTTTTCAGTCCGTTGATCTATTCGTTCAGTTCATCAAAACTTTGTTTAAACGATTCTCTAATGCCAGTGACCTCCGTGATCAGGTGGACAGCCCAGCCTGGTGTGTCTTTGTCTGCCATGATTTGTTTGGTAGCTCGCCAACTGGTATCACGCTGCTTTACAGTTTGCCTACTCTCTTTGCGATTTCCAACACCTGACATTAACGCGTCCTTATCTTAGGAACCTTTTCCGTTACTTTGAAGTGTGTTTACAAATATTTAGAGCAAAAATAAAGGTGTCAAGGTCCATCACTTGCAGAGGAAGTTACCGTGCCACGCCTCGTAGTCACGTGACCACAAGTTTAATTATTGATCTGAAATAGAAACACGATTTAAATGAACTATCACGGTTGTTCGTTCTAAGGACATTTTTTATGTTGTGAGTAAGCAAGTTGGTGCAACAAACGGTTTTATCTTTACCCCAATAAAGATGAGTTTAATGAATTGTGTTTGCTCATTGTCATTTCATATTGCCTTTTGATTTCTCTTCCAGAGGAGCTTCGAAGGATCCGTTCTGAATTTGTGAAGGGAGTTTCAGACCCAGTTATCAAAGGTCTCCTGGATGACCTTTATCATCATAAAGTGTTCAGTACTGAGGAAATGGACTCTGTGATGGCCGAGAGGACCAAAGCAGACCAAGCACGTCGTCTGATCGACATGGTGAACGCTAAAGGGGAGGGAGCAATTCAGATGATGATCGATAGTATGAAGAAGAGGGACCAACACTTTTGCATCAAGCTAGGTCTGACCTCTTCTCCTGCTGGTGTTGGTGAGTTGTTACCATGATTCTACTTTTTAAAGAAACAGTCTCTGCCAGCTTTGTTTTAACAAGAGGGGGGTTTCTTTGTCCTTTAATCCACTGGGATCCAGAGATTCATTATCATCCACTCGGGATTGCATTTGTGTGGAATACGACTTACTTTTTTTGAGAGGTAGGGGTTTTACTAAGTGCTGCTGTATTCCTTGGCTCAATGGTGTTACTGCTAGTTTCACAGGATCCCTTTAATAGTTTGGTAACCCTCACCTTAACCCCTCACACCAATTTCTAAAGGGGTAAAACTAAATCTTTATTTTTGGTGAAAGGTACATCTTCAGAAGGTGGAACTTGACCTGCATGTGTGTGGATGGTCTTTGTCTTTGTATAAAACCCGCTCTGCAGGGCGGGATCTGTCTGATGAGGGAAAGAATAAATATTACACTGATTAGCCCAAAGGTGGCGCTATAGCAACAGTTAAAAAATGCAAACTTTGAACAAACATATCTAATAACCGCTTTGACTTAGAGTCATGATACTTTGTTAACACATGCATATGCTCATGGTGAACAAATATGCCTCAAGAACCTATGACTAAAGTATCGTAGGTTTTTCACTTAGAAGAAAATCCTTTAGCACCTATCATCTATGGACCAATGTCTTCAATCTGCCATTAAGCGAAGTCTGTACTATAAAAAAACTAAAGCGCCCAGGAGCCATTGACTTCTAAAAAGGGTGTGGTTTAAAACGTGTAGAGACTTAAATGCTTATATCTACATCAAAATGGACTCCTACTATCTTGAGTTCAATAAAAAAGTTCTTCAGAATCAAATTCTGAACCAGAGTCAACATATTTTCAATTAGGGCGTGGCATTGAAATGGGCGTGGCCTGTGAATCAAATCACCACAGTTCATAGAAGGAATGTCTGATTTCAGCGGGACCAACTTAGCGGCTGTTGGGGAACAAAGTTCCAACTGCTTGAGTAAATTGAAGTTGATAGACAAAACAACATTGCCGCCAGAGGCTGGAAATCATCCAAAATTAACGCCAAAAGGCAAGGTTAACTTAAACCAATGCTCATCAACCTTGGTGTAGTCAAAGGCACATGGGTCAAGATGAACCCCTCCAAATTGTATCCATGTCGGGCTATTGGGAGCGGTAAAACAATTGAAAATGCAAACTCTCCAAATTGTACCCAGATCGGGCGATAGGGGGAGCTATATCAATTAAATGAAAATGTAGAATTTGGACGGACATATCATCTGACCTTTTTCTTCTACAGTCATGAAATCCTGTAGACATTGTGGTAACCCGATCCTCGATGTTGCCGGGTTCCACGTACAAATCACGCTTGGTAGTGAGGGTTTAAGCCGCACTCAGCATTTATTGCATACATCTGAGACAATACATGATACTCGCGGTCTCTAGGGCCTCCGTGGGCCTCTAGCCGCTCGCAGACCCGAGCAATTCCTTCTTCCTCGCTCCCGTTCCTGGTCAGCCCAAATATCAGTCCTCCTGCTCCTTTTAAAATGGCTCCTCTGCTTTCTCTGCCTCCGGCCAGGTGTCCCCCCAATCTCGCTGATTGGGGAGAGAGTGATGCTCTTCGTCGCCACTCAGTGGGTGGCGGCGGTATACGCCATCAATCACCCCACCTCGGACCCGCCCGGGCCGAGGTTTAAGTGGCGGGATGCCACAACATTTTATCTCCTCGGCCGTTTCTCAATTCCTAGCACGCGTACTACGGACTCGATGACTTGCAAGCACGTACTTGGCAAGTCCGTACTTCAAGCACAGACTTGCGAGCACGCGAGTACGTACCTGCAATTGGAACAGCAGCGGACTCGATGACGTCACCACCTCTGCTCGTCCGTTAACTGTACTACTGCCTCATTTAGGCATATACTACTGAACAATATAAACAAATGATATCAAAACAAAATCCCAGCCTCTTTTATTTTCAAATAGTATGTAAATATTCTGAATGAATAAAAATTGAAAAGATATGCGTGTCCTGTCATGTGTATAAGCTATACACACACAACTTCATATATATATATTTATATATTATTATTATTATATATTATATAAATATATATATAAGTTAACAGTAACTTAAGCTACAGTTGTGCGTCTTCTCCATATTGTCCGCCATCGTACTGCTGCGAGTGCGAAATGCATCCTGGGATTTATAGCGATTGCAAGCACACACGAGCCACCTCCGATGCAGGCTCGATGAAACGGCGAGATCGAGCACGCATCAAGAACACTTCCGGGTTTTACGACAGTACTCGCTTGATGCGTGCTTCGAATTGGAACAGTGCTCGGGCAACGACTGATGACGTTTCACGAGTCCACGAGCACGCACAAGTACGCGAATTGAGAAACGGCCCTCGTGTCAAAATCAGCCCAATCAATGATAGGTGACTAAAGGCGGGGTTTATTTGAGTCAATCATCGTCACCAAACTTGGTGTATTTAAAGAAGCATAGGTCACGGTTAACCAGGCTAAAGTTCAACAAAATAGGGCTATAGGGGGCGCTAAAGCGATCAATTAAAGAATCATAACTCAGCCTTTCGACGTACGGTCATGGAATTTTGTTCGCCCATAAACAGATCCAAGCTGATGCTATTCCAGCGTTGTCAACCTTACACAAACAGAACAGGTCAAAATTGTCATGGTCTGCGTCAGGGTCTTAATGGTCTATTAGGGTCTTCATGGTCTGACAGGGTCTTATTGGTCGGCTTTAGGCTTCGCACCGATAAAATGTTGCTTGCAGCTTGAATTGTAATTATTATTTTAATGCATGGCATAGCCTACTACAGTATTCATTCATGCCGACCCTATAGATTTTCTTTTCCACTATCGACTTGCTATTTCTATGCAGTTTCACACATATGAACAATCTTTGACATCGTAAAATCTAAATTAGGCTAATCGTCTGCATGTTTGTGCTGTGTATAGCCTATGTGTGTGTGTAAGCTTATGTTACAGTTCCAACCTACCTCCAACCTAAGGCACGTCAAAATAGCAACACCAACTGCGCTATCCGCTATGGTACTTAAACCAGGATTTTTTCAGTCAGTTGCGCAACTGCTTTATGGATCTGTAAGATGGCACCATGTATCATTTGCGCCAGAACACGCCTCTGCTTTTCGACAGACATGCCTCTCAGGGCGCAAGTTTAGTGGCGAGAGTTTGCTGCGGGGGGAAATCAGCTTTAAATGGTTTGATCCAGATATGCAGGGTTAAAGTGGGGGTATCTGGTTAAACGGTTCGATCCACATGTGTAGGGATAGTGTTGGGTATCAGGTTAAATGGTTAGATCCAGATATCTAGGGTTATAGTGGAGGTATCAGGTTTAATGGTTTGATCCAGATATTTAGGGTTAGTGTGGGGTATCAGGTTAAATGGTTTGATCCAGATATGTAGGGTTATATCAGGGGCATCAGGTTAAATGGTTTGATCCAGATACTAGAACAGCGTGAAACAGGAGCAGCAGCATTTTTTCACCAAAATCGACTTACAGGGGATTCATTGCTACTAAAAATTAATTAAAAAAAAGGATGCAATGAAAACCTTTAGACATTGTACAGCATACAACAGCAGAATAACTCAGTGGAAGAGATGCAGCACTATCTTGTTATATCAGCATAGTAAGTCACTTTCCACTGATTCACTATCAGTATTGCTATCATTAGACCAATCATATTGCTGTGGAAATAAGAAAATAGTCTTGAAGATTAGTGAATCTGTAACATGCAGTCAAGACCAACTTCTCCGAACACAAGTAATGAAGCCACTATATATCATGAAGTTTATAATTTAAAGGAAATATTGACCTGTTTCCTCTGTTTCTACTGATCACCATCCACTAACTCAGTGGTTCCCAAACTGGGGGTCGCGACCCCCCGGGGGGTCGCGGAGCACCGTCAGGGGGGTCGCGGAGAGATGGGCCAGTTTGCATATTAAAAAATAAAAATAAAATAAAATAAAATAAAAAAAATATACGAATAATTATATGAAACATTATATCAAAATACTGGCGTCAGAATAGGCTTTTAATGCACAGCCACTTTGCAGAGAGAAATCCACCTTTGAAAAGAACCCCCTGTAACCCCACCCTTTGATTCCATATTTGTCGGTTTGTCCCGCCATCGAACGTGGCAATCTCAAAGCTGTCACCAAGATTTCAAAAACTTTGTGCAGAAAGGCAAGCACACCCAAGTCACTGAAAAAAACAACTTTTCGGGGTGGGGATTGGGTTAGTATTGTTATATTGTTACTGACCAATTGTTGATGCTTTACTATTAATGGTTTTGGGGTGGGCCAGGGAGGAGGTATTGATTTTTTTTTTATTGATTTTTTTAATATACTGATATATACATATATTGCTACAAGGTGAAAAATATTATATGTTCTGGGATGGGTTGTGGGGGTACTGTTTATCATTGACTGTCATGAATAATTTTTTTATTGTTTTATAATGAAACTTAAGCCAAAAGGCTATATTTGCATATTTACATGGCTGTCTCTGAAGATTTATATTACATAGTAATAATAACATTATTAAAAATAACAATAATAATAATGGTGATGATTACTACTGCATAATAATAATGATAATAATAATAATAACAATAATAATAATGATTTTGAACATTATTATTATGCATAGTAACATTAATGCACTAAGTTGGGGGGGGGGGTGCTGTCGCGCGGGGCGGGGGGTCGCGAAAACAGTCTCAAGTCCAAAAGGGGGTCCCCTGAAAAAAAGTTTGGGAACCACTGATGTCTTCTGTTTTTTTCTCATTTAGGATCTGCTGCGGTCCAGTGCCAACTTAAAATGAAGTTTAATTTGCAGAACAAGTTCAGGAATGTGTGTGAGGGAATCGCTAAACCAGGAAAATCAACACCTCTGAATGACTTCTACACAGAGATCTTCATCACAGAGAGAGGCAGTGGAGAGGTCAACAAGGAAAATGAGGTCAGACTGATTGAAACAGCGTCCAGGAAACAAGCCAAGGAGGAAACACAAATCAGATGTGAGAACATCTTTAACCCGTTACCTGGACGAGATCAACAAATCAGAACAATTATGACAACTGGAGTGGCAGGCATTGGTAAAACCATCTTAACACACAAGTTCACTCTGGACTGGGCTGACGGCAAGGCCAATCAGGAAATAAACTTCATGTTTTACATCCCTTTCAGAGAGCTGCATTTACTAAAAACAGAGTTTAGCTTGGTGGGACTTCTTCATCGCTTCTTTAATGAGACCAAAGAAGCAGGAATCTGTAGATATGACCTGTTCCAGGTTGTCTTCATCTTTGATGGTCTGGATGAGTGTCGACTTCCTCTGGACTTCGAGAAAAACCCGATCTTGACTGATGTCACAGAGGTCACCTCGGTGGACGTGCTGCTGACAAACCTCATCAGGGGCAACCTGCTTCCCTCTGCTTGCATCTGGATAACCACACGCCCTGCGGCAGCCATTCGGATCCCTGCTGAGTGTGTTGACATGGTGAGAGAGGTGAGGGGGTTCACCGACCAACAGAAGGAGGTGTACTTCAGGAAGAGTTTCAGAAACGAGGCACAGGCCAACGCAATCATCGCCCACATCAAGAAATCACGAAGCCTCCACATCATGTGTCACATCCCAGTCTTCTGTTGGATCACTGTTGAAGTTCTGGACAACTTCTTCAAAGAACACAAGGACCCCCTTAAAAAAAAAGAAGAGATGCCCCAGACTATGACTCAGATGTACAGCATGTTCCTCATGGTTCAGTCCATGCAAGGGGACAAGTATCATTCGAAGGATGAAACAGATCCAAACTGGAGTTCACAGAGCAGGAAGATCATTTTTTCTCTGGGAAAACTGGCTTTTAATCAGCTGGAGAAAGGCAACCTGATCTTCTCTGAGGAAGACCTGGCAGAGTGTGACATCGATATTAAAGCAGCCGCAGTGTACTCAGGAGTGTTCACCCAGACCTTTAAAGAGGAGGGTGGGCTGTGCCGGGCCAGGGTGTTCTGCTTTGTCCATCTGAGCATCCAGGAGTTCCTGGCTGCCCTTTATGTCTTTATGTCATTCATTGACACTGGGGTCAATCTGCTCTCAGGACAACCACAATTCTTTAGGTCTATTTTACCTAAAAACAAAGGAATTGACAAACTCTACCAGAGTGCTGTGGACAAGGCCTTAAAGAGTGAGGACGGACGCCTGGACTTGTTCCTCCGCTTCCTCCTGGGCCTCTCTCTGGAGACCAATCAGAATGTTCTAAAAGATCTGCTGGGAAAGACAGGAAGTAGCTCAAAGACCAGTAAGACAATCGGCTCTTACATTAAGAAGAAGATAAGTGGAAATCTCTCCACAGAGAAAAGAATCAATCTGTTCCACTGTCTGAATGAGCTAAACGACCGTTCTCTAGTGGAGGAGATCCAACAGTCCCTGACATCAGGAAGACTCTCCGAAGAATCTGTCTCTCCTGCACAGTGGTCAGCTCTGGCCTTCATCCTACTGACATCAGAAGAGGAGCTGGACGTGTTTGACCTGAAGAAATACTCTGCTTCAGAGGAGGGTCTTCTGAGGCTGCTGCCAGTGGTCAAAGCCTCCAAAACATCTCTGTAGGTTCACTAATAACATGTATTACAATACACACAACACAATATACATAATGCTAGAATATAAACGTCATAATGATATATAAAACATCTCTGTAGGTTCGCTAATATCATTTATTATAATACAAACAACCCAATATACCTCATAGTAGAATATTCAAATTATAATAACATGCTTTTTTTTGTACATGTAACATGTACTTGTGGTTTAACTTGCAGCTGCGTTTTACCTTGATCTCCATTGCTGTGTCTTCAGAGAAATTCACATCAGACACTAGAGGGCGTATTTTGTTTGTGTTAGTCTAATCTCAAAACTGACGTGGTTTTAGAGGAGACTAAACCAGTTTGCACGATGAAACAAGGCTCCATCATAACCGACACACACCCAGAATTAGTTTTATGAATTATTATTAATAGGTATGATACATTTACACTTATTATACCAGATAGGCCTTCAGTACAATACGGGGTATTGGTCGCGCTGCTCAGCAAGAGCTTTACGCGCTTCTACTTTCAAGCGCTTCCATAGATTTTTTAAATGTGCCGGGCTGCTCGGTCTTCTGCTTGGAAATCTACAGTTGAATGTGTTCGACAGATTATCCCAAACAGCCAATGACAAGTAATTGATTGACGTAGGTGAGGGCAGATTCCAGACTCAGATTTCCACAAAAAGTAGCCTAGACAATTTCAGAATATGTCAACATTATTAGCGTTTTTATTTATTATAGTTTTATTATGTTAAAGTTCACTTTACATTCCAATCAAGTTTTTGTTGGTAATTATAGCACAAAATGCATCCACCATTAAGTTAAGACTGCATCTGCTGGGGTATACTAGAAAATCAGAGTACTTCCGGTTTCCAAGCAGTTTAAACCGAGTCAGCTAGGAATCAGCTGATCCTGTACGAGTCGTTACACAGCAATCAAGTTCAACCTCGTGCGCAGCTGCGTGTTAAACTCCAAAACCTCTGTTTTAAGGAGTACGGTTTTAAAGCGCAGCAATGCCAACTGACAGGGCAATTGGCCCGTTGGGTTTAACCAACAGGATGCGTTGATAAATAGACTTCAGGGTCTTCTGGGGGAAGGGTTAGAGGTCACGAGTGAGCGGGAAAAAGGAGAGAGAGGGAAGAGACAGTACTTTATTCTCTCTAGAGATCGCCCAGCTAAATTATATTTAAACTAGGGCTGTCAAATTTACGCGTTCAATTTGATTAATTAATCACATAAATTAAAAAATTTACGCAAATTTATCGCGCTTCTATAGTCCCCTTTGACCCGATGGAGGCAGACGAGAAAACGCTGCTCGGCCCCGTGAACGGAAAATTCAAGTTTGAACAACTCCTGAGCACACCTCTCCCAAGTGTGCTCATGCCACAGAATTGAAGTGGACTTGAGTACGGTTGGCGTGCTCACACTAGCCAAACGATCTAGACTTGAGCACGGTACAGGTGTGAAACAGACTTGGGCATGGTACAGATGGCCTAGTGTGAGTGCGCCCTTAATCACAGTTCTTTATGTTTTTTGTCTATTGTGTGTTTAGGCTGAATGGCTGTGATCTGTCAGAGAGATGCTGTAAAGCTCTGGCCTCAGTTCTCAGCTCCACCTCCTCTAGTCTGAGAGAGCTGGACCTGACTACCAATGATCTGGAGGATTCAGGAGTGCAGCTGCTCTCTGCTGGACTGAGGAGTCCAGACTGTAGACTGGAAACTCTCAGGTCAGTTTTACTCAATGGTCAAACATTTACGCCACAAGTTCCACATCAAGGGACATTTAACAGATTTGCCTCCTGAATGTTAACAAGTCTAAATAAATATGTAAATGATGTTGTCTCTGTAATCAAGACACAGGCCTTCTACTATAATAGAAGGCCTGTCGCACCAGTTACTCAAAGTTTCTCTTGTGTGCATGTGCCAAAAAGCCTGCAGCACACACACACACACACACACACACACACACACACACACACACACACACACACACACACACACACACACACACACACAGCACGAGCGAACATATGCATACACTGCAAGCACGCACATACACACCGCATACACACACCGCCAGGGCCGCTGACAGGTTTGGCTGGGCCCGGGACAAAATTCTCTCAATGGGCCCCCCCCCCCCCCCCCTCTCTCACTGGTAGCCTGTTCTTCCTCTATCTCACTGGTAGCCTGTTCTTCCTCTCTCTCATCCTCTTTGGTAGCCTGTTCTTCCTCTATCTCACTGGTAGCCTGTTCTTCCTCTCTCTCATCCTCTTTGGTAGCCTGTTCTTCCTCTCTCTCATCCTGTTTGGTAGCCTGTTCTTCCTCTCTCTCATCCTGTTTGGTAGCCTGTTCTTCTTCTCTCTCATCCTCTCTAGCCTCTCCTATAAAGGTGAACATATTTCGATAAAAAGGGCTATATCTAAATTAACAGGGGTCAAAATTAACCATTTAAAAAAGAACAAATTGAAAACCCCTTAATTTGACGATTTAACACAGAAAAGAATAGACTGATCAACTTGGCTAACTCTATCCCAAAGACTACAAAAGTTTAAAAATCTAAGGTTTTTTTTTTTGTTCCCAAAATTGTCAAACGCCGAAACACAACCACAGAATTCCCTTGTGCAGCTCCCAAACACATGACATCGGGATGACAAGCCCATTTATTACGGATAAACCAAAAGGATTATTTACAACTTTAATTGGATAGGCTATGGATATGGACTGAGTGAAGTTATGGCTTTCAGAATCAAACCACAATAAAACTCACGCTATTGTATTCACTTAGAGCTCATTAACTGCACATTTCATCGACCATTTTTCACTTGACCAAGGGGAATCATGTCAAGGGTACTTTTATTTATCGCCAGACCCGCGTTTATGTCCGCTGAACTTCCAGAGAATGTTTGGGGAACAAGGCGGAGCCCATTCATCTGGCGAGTTTCAAGTTAACGGCAATCAGAAACTAAGTTACAGGCTACCCCAAAACGTCACGTTTATAACCCATTCGTTACATTCAACTCTATCTAAATGGCAATTTCACATGTTGCCATGCCACTGGCTTATTTTAAACCATGAGCCGCGTTACACTGGCTGTAATTCAGCTGACTGGGAATGATTCTCAAATCAATTCAGCCTGATTGGAGTGCGCAGCGCGTGCCTGCCTGAAACATTTGATTTGGACATGGGCCTATTTGCGGGGTAATGTGCATATTCTAAGATTCAATTAGATATAGGCGTATGAAACACAGTGTAATAAAGCCGTTGTGGTTATCAAATTATTCAATGCCCTCTGTCTGTCTGATATTGATCTCCGTGTGACTTGCTCATGTGGTGCTGCGCTAATATGTTTGACACGCCGCCTGTGCCTGTGTTACTTGACGACGGGGCTGGAGAAAGTTGGCCGTGTCTTACCTGGCTGTGCTGCACAGCTGCCTTTACTGGTACCTGCAGCATCACCTGAGTCTTTTCTGAAATATTTATAAAGAGATCCCCTCAGGCTTTCGGCTTCTTCCTCTCTTTTTCGCCTTTCTTTTTTTTTCCAGGGCTCCTGACTTGTGCATGTTGAATCAACTCGCGCACTGACCACTAATGGAATGATGTCGTCTTTTTTCTTCTCCAAAGACCAAACCATTTTGGCATAGGGGTGATAGGGGGTTATTGGCCGTTTTTTCAAGGGCAATGAAGGCAAACAATCTAGAAGTCATTAATTGAATGCAAATAAAGCACTTTTCCTCTCTAAATCAACACATTTTGAAGTATACATACAATAATTAATCCCAACTTCATGGGGGTCCAGTTATGGGCCCCCCCCATTCCAGGGCCAGTCCAGGGCCCGGGACAACGCACCCGTTTGTCCCCCCCTGTCGGCGGGCCTGCACACCGCACATACACACCGCATACAAACACTGCACACACACGCAAATGCGCACGACCATACACGGAAAAGCACAGACACAAACACACACACACACACACACAGACACACACACATGCGCACACACCGCATGTCAAGACAAAGGCAGCGACAAATACACGGAAGCACACACACGCACACGCACACACTGCAGCGACACTTGCCCTTACACATAACGGCTCCGCCATCGACACACGCACAGGTAAGAACACACACGCACGTGCATGCACGCACACACCGCAGCGACACTCAGGCCAGTTTTGCCTGTTGCCGTGCGCTAGCCTAGCACGAGCAATCTCTGCAACTAGAAGGACTGAATGAAATGTGTTGAAAACTGTCTCCAATGATAAAGAACACCAAGGCTAACTTGGGAATCAGGCCCTATGTCTAAAATTCCGAACTACCCCTTCAAGGTTCGATGTACACTCTGTGCTGGCGGCGGAAATTTAAAGAGTTTGTGTATTATGTGCTGCATTGTATTTCGTTCGTTATGCCAGTTCTATGTGCATGCATTTGAATGTTCTACTTGTCAATCAGTGTGGGGGGGCGAATCACCAGGTCAGCTAGGGGCGGGGCTTGGGAGAACAGGAGGGTGGGGGGCTTGCACGTTGAAGGGACCGGTTCGGGGGTTGGTGTTGTAACATTATCGACTGGGGTTTCCACATTATTGCTATGGGTTTAAATACAATTAGAGGTTGAGCACGTGCGACGCTCGTGCGAAAACTCTAGTCTTTGTAATTTGGTGGCACCCTAACAACTGTGCACCCCTTTATTAGATGTGATTATGTCCTTGGTCACCTACCATCCATCTGAGTCCATTCATGTGATTCACTCAATTTGAATACGTTTAAGTTAATGTTTTGAATGTATAGGGGGCAGTGCTTAATTCGAGCCACAACATGGCAGAACATGTTCTGTGTCGTGTTCTTTTGGAAAAAGATTGCCGTGTCAGGAACGCTTGTAAATCACCTCATTAAGTTAAGGTTTGTTAAGATATTGGCCTGTCACGATGACAAATCTTTCTGGCCGATTAATTGTCCCAGAAATTATTGCGATAAGCGATAATATAGCAGTTTTTCTCCTAATATAATGATAATGGCATAATAATGCAAGTACACCCTTTCGAAGATCAATAAACATTTATTTTTAAAGAACACTGGAACTGGATGTCTGGAAGACATTTAAAATATCCAGAATAAATTAACAAAACAACCAAAAACAATAAATAAAATGGCCTCAACAAAAAATGCTCGAGGGGGTTTACTCGTTGTGCCCTGTAATTATGAGCCCGAGCCCAAATTTCAACCCGACTTTTGTTACTTTGACCAACTCTGCTAAATATATATAATAATATATAAATATATATAATGTATAGAACGCCGTCATTATTCGTAGTGTTGATCAGCAGAGAAATAGTCTGCCAAAGACGTTGACGTTGCTTAGCAACCGAAGACGCTGGGGTTGACAAGTTACCGGACTACTATCTATGCAAGTGAACGGAGCGTTCCACGGCATTGAGAAGACCTGTGTAATAAAGGCATATAATATTTATATTTGTGGCATAGATTTCCTCTCAGATTAGCCCAATAAAGCAATGATTTTTTAAAAAAAGAGTGTGAATGGAAATTATTGCGGCTGGCAAAAAATTATCGCTCATTTTAATTTATCACGCAATTAATTGATTTATTGCTTATCGCGACAGGCCTACTATAATATCTTTGAAGCAAAAGGAGAGGAATTGTATGGGCACGCGTGGAGATACGCTTAGTAGGACATCTGATGGATGCGATACCTGTGCCCTGTACCACGAAGCTCGCTAAGAGGGTTAGCGAGGTATGTTGAGCTGAAAGACTGGGTTAGTTGTACCACGAAAGTCGATCTCTTTTAGCGTCGCTGTATCACCATGGTGACTTATGCTCGCAACCAAACCTGGTCGGGAGCAGTTTTTCGGCTTAGTCTAGCCGGAGATCGGCTACTTAAATCGGCGTGCGCAGCTTCCTAGCCCCTCCTCTGACAATGGCGTCACCATTTGTGGGTGTTCCCATGGACCTCGGCGCACTTCTCGTACAGGCGTCTCTCCGGAGACAGAGGGTTTTACGGGACAGAACCGATCCCTTGGCATTGTCTGACGATATTCAAATTTCAGACTTTATTGTCATTGTGCAAACAACGAAATTGGGGTTCTTAATGAGAGATACAGATTCTCATCAGAGGGTGTTCGTTATTTGATCGTCCTTTTGGACCTTATGTAGACAATGCTTACTGTTGCACATTGTGTCTCCGTGACATAGTGCTAGAGTGGAGGTAGCGCGTCAGTCTTGAATTTCTGCGCGGGGGTTTCGACTCCCAAATGACGAGAATTTATGTGAAGCTTAAAAAGTCCCAATTCTAATGCATATGGAATACTTATTCACTAAAGCTTATGGAATTATATTTTTGTGCTTCTTTTGAACTTGAACCCATATTTTCAAGGCCGTGCTGGCACCACATCTATGGGGGTAAAATGCATGATGATAGACCGGCGAATTTGAACCCCGGTCGCTGGCGTTCGGGTCTTATACTAATCCACTACGCTACAGCCGCTACCTCTCAGCGGTCGAAAACATGCCATACATTTCTTAAATAGGGTGTATTTGAATTCCCTAAATGATAGAATAAGGCAGGATGGACGTTGCTTATGCATTTTTAAATCATCATCATTCTATTTGGATTAATGGCGAACAATTCTGCATTTGGCATAGTTATTTTATAGACAATATGCAGAATCTTTTCACTTATACTCATATAGACTGCTTGATCTATCGTAAAGGTGAGAAAAATGACGCAAAAAACGCCCCTTTCACGTGAACGCGCACTGAACCTAAAGCGGAAAACCTGGTTCAACTAATTGAATCTAAAGTGAGCTTCATGGTACCATTTAACTCTGATAGCGAGTTGCGGCTCTGTCGAGCCAGGTTTTCCCAAGAAAGCCTGGGTATGTTCAGCGAGCTTCGTGGTATTGGGCCCTGAAGCGTTCTGCCCCCCTGGGCTATGTGTTGTGAATTTAATACTGGGCAGGCGTGGCCTCCGTAATGTGCTCGGATTGGCTAAGCATGGTGCTGAGATCCCGCCTCCTGGATACCCATATGTTTACCCTGTGCAGGTCCCTTGTGGCTATGTGTGGACATCACAACTTGGTTTGTGGCTTGATGCTGACCTCTTGTGGCTATGTGTGGGATTCACACTTGTTTTTGTGGCCTTGAGCGTCTGGGTTTCCCCTACACCTGGCCTGCTGTTATCACCAGAATTCATACGTGAATGAATGGCTCCTTGTATGAGCCGGACGCCTCCCTAGGTTCCTGACATATATTGCCTGTTAGTATGAATGTGTGAATGTATATCACAATTCCCTCCTTGGTCATCACTGATGACCATTCTACAAGCAATATAAAAGTATAAAATATATAAAAGTATAAAATATATAAAAGTATAAAATATAAAGCGAAAGAAAACAAAAATGTCATGGTTACATAACCATGCAACAATCATCAACACCACCAACCGACTTGAATACGCTAGGAAAACTCCTTATGGGAGGCAAAACCACGTCACGTCCTGTGGGACGACACCCACCACTGTCAACAATAAATCAGTAAACATACAATCAACGTGTCATACAATCATCAATCATATATTCAAAAAGGCACACATTTAGGTTAAATCATAGAAAACACCGTTGGTGTGTCAATGTGTGTATTAACCGAGGTCAGTCGCTTTGGATAAAAGCGTCTTCTAAATGCCCTAATTGTAATTGTCTAATTGTAATTGTACACAAAGTGATACACCTTCAGCAAAAATAATTGACGTAAGAATACATTTTTAGATTCAAAATTCCCTGCAGACATGCACAGATTTGAATGGTGATCTTCATGTATTGGTGTGTCGTATTTTTTTGGGGGGTTTTGGACATGTTGTAGTCATTGATCCTGTTTGCTGTCATCAGGTCCTGTTGTCCATGAGGCCATTCGTCCCTTTTTGTCAAGGGCGCCGCTCACATGGAGAGGTTACTAGCACATCATGTGAGCCTCCTGCCCGTATGAGAAGTTAGGAACAGGGTCCCAACTAGGGCTGGGTATCGTGGCCACTTAATTAATCACGATTCGATTCAATCTCCTCTTAAATAATGAAAATGGCTCAACTGTGTTAAAAAATACAAATGTACTTTATTTTTTCTCTTCATCTTAAACAACAGGTTTTAAGTGCAAACCTGTGAATTGGACAGTTTAAACCTGAGCTGTAACCAAAACGGTCTCAAGTCTCAAAAGTGCAATTTTGAAATTAGAAAGGAATTGCAAGTGAAAGTGTAGTTGGACATTCCATCACTGCAAATTGCATTAAGGCATTGTTCATTTAAGTGCAAAAATAATAATAATGGTAACAAAAGTAAAAAATAAAAAACGATCTCATGCCCTATGAATCGATTATGCAAAAATGTAATGAAAGTGATCCAAAATCAATTAAATCGATTTTTTAGCCAGCCCTATTCCCAACCGCCTCAAAGAACTTCGAGAAACCCATTACAATGTAGTGATACAGAAACAACATGTTATACTCGCAACCAAACAATACAATGCAATAACTAACATGAGCCTCATTGGTTGTTTAATAATTCGTCACTCAAGTAGACCAGGAATATTGATTATCTTAGATACAGGTGGTGCACATAACGGGGGCCCGGGGACTATTCTACATACTGCAGCTGGATCAGGTCAGGCCCCTCAGGTGATATCTCGTCCAAGTACACCGGGTCATACCTGCTCCCCATGTGAGCCTGGATGGCACCTGGCGCTCCTGGAGCGTTCACCACTAAGGTGATCAGCCGATTCAGTAGCCACGTACGCAAGGAATACAACAGCAACGACCACAACTAAAACAGTTACTGCCACTATTCCCGCGATGAGTACTGACTGGATCAGGCCCTTCCACCTACCAAACAGGTTCTCCATCCATCCTGTGAAGGGTTCATTACTGCCGGAGTTCTCTGCCAACTGTAATTTGAGTGACTGTAACCCTGCCAGTGGCCTGACTCCCGACCAATCCGGAGCAGTGTTGTTGGGGATAAAAGTGCATCATGTAGTCCCTATCATCCTACACACCCCTCCTTCTTCTGCCAATAACATATCCATATTGTTCTGATAGTCCCTTGACCGCATCCATGGTAAAATTGACAAACCGTTGCTGATTATAGTATATGTAATTCATCCAATCAACATTTTTGTTAATGGTGGACCACCAAAGCAGAACTGATTCAATCCCTGCCGCTATTTGATTGCATCCTGTGGCTGTTACTCCTGGCTCGGCTGGGTCTGATCCTGGGGTAGTTTGTCGGCTCCTGCCGTGTCTGCATCTGGCTCTGGAACTTGTGTTTCTCTTGTTGGAATATAAACTCATATATAGCAGTTAGTTGTATTCTATTTCTAATTGCTCTATTGGAAGTCCCTTATGGGGTCCTCAAAATGTAGGTGAAGGCATGGATCGACCCCTAAGCATTACATGCGGGTTAGATGGGTCATTCTGTTAGCTTGCATGTGATAACTCATTAGTGCTAGTGGTAGTGCATTTAACAAATTCAATTTAGTCTTTGCACGGATTTTGTTGATTTTTGTTTTGACCGTCCCATTCCATATTCTGAGCTAATTTCAAACCTTGGCATGACCTCTCCAGTCAAAAATTTGATGACAGTATCCACTTTGATTAAATTACTCACTACTCTCCCACCTATCATTTAATGCGCATGGCCAATGTCATGCGCATTGAACGATAAGCAAACCTAACAACGCCGTTGGTACAACCTACTTTGAAGTCCCTAACCTCAACTATCCTTGAATAAAATCAATCTATTGGGAAGGGAAATTGAAGCCAGTATATCCAAAACCAAACGTTGATATCGTTGGGTTTACCATCAGCCGCCATGAAACCACGCTGTTCCCGAGGTTTAACAAAGCAATGTACTAAACCGAAAACATTACATGAGTCAGTATATACACCGTGAAGGTTTAAGAAATTAAAACCCGACATGCCCTGTTCCACACTTCAATTCTATCTCACCGCGTGAACCCGTGATCGCCCACTCTCCCGGAGTCCCCCACGAGCCCCACCGTCACCTCTCACACCCGCAGAATAATCAGTCAGTTGCCGTCCCACATCCCACTTCTGACACCAAGTTTGTGGTGGTAATTTAAAGCCACGTCAATGAAAACTGGGTAGAATAAAGAGCCATCCAAACTTTTTGAGCAATTATGGTCATACAATTATGGTCATACAATTATGGTAATACATCCAGCACCTCCTTCGTCAATAGGAAAAATTAATCGCACAAATGAAAAAAATCTAGTGTTCAATGTTATAATCTGTTTTGTTAGTCTTTATTCCCCATTGAAGTTCGACAAACATCTTGTGTTTTCATATTCGTTATGAGGTGAATTTTCAGGGTAAGACAGAGGGGGGGAGGGGGGAGAGGAACAGAGGGGGTGGGGACAGAGGGGGGAGAGGGACAGAAGGGGGGAGAGGGACAGAGGGGGGGAGAGACCGAGGGGGGAGAGGGACAGAGGGAGGGAAGGTCAAGTGACACATGCACTTGTGCTGGTTTTCAAATACGCTGGCCAGTCGGATTCCAGACAAGCAAAAATCTTTTGCGCCGATCAAGAATGTGGAGACCTGAGTGGACAAAGCAGTAGTACGCGTGTGAGAGAGGCTTTTCCCAGATTAACTTAATCTGTAATCTGTACAGCCGACAGGGCGTCTCTTCTCCCCTCTACCATCTCCTCCCTCCTCCTCCTTTGCCTTGTCGGTCCGCCGCTTACCCGGTTCAACCCCTTTCCATACGTCAGGTCATGGGCGTTGCTGGACCCCTTTTACTGGGGCACCTGGCCCAGTATTGATCTGCTGAGCCTCAGTATTGATCTGCTGTGCCCCAGTATTGATCTGCTGAGCCCCAGTATTGATCTGCTGTGCCCCAGTATTGATCTGCTGAGCCTCAGTATTGATCTGCTGTGCCTCAGTATTGATCTGCTGAGCCCCAGTATTGATCTGCTGTGCCCCAGTATTGATCTGCTGAGCCCCAGTATTGATCTGCTGAGCCCCAGTATTGATCTGCTGAGCCTCAGTATTGATCTGCTGAGCCCCAGTATTGATCTGCTGTGCCCCAGTATTGATCTGCTGAGCCCCAGTATTGATCTGCTGTGCCCCAGTATTGATCTGCTGTGCCCCAGTATTGATCTGCTGAGCCCCAGTATTGATCTGCTGAGCCCCGGAACTCATCATCATGTAGTAATCATGTAGTCAGACAGTAAGGTGGACTTTAGAGTAAAGTTAAATAATTTTGTTCTTCTTAGAACTGAGTATTTTTATGGACATTTACTGGAGTTTGCTGAATCTTTAGTTATCTGAATTCTAAATTAGTCATATTTTGAAGATCTACTGTATTGACATTTAGGTAAACTAATAAAACATTTCTAATAACAAATTGCAAATGCAAAATGAATCACAGTTCCTAACGTGTTCTGTTTATTGTGTGTGCAGCCTCAATGACTGTGATCTGTCAGAGGAATGCTGTGAAGCTCTGGCCTCAGTTCTCAGCTCCAATTCCTCTAGTCTGAAAAAACTGGACCTGAGTACCAATGATCTGGAGGATTCAGGAGTGCAGCTGCTCTCTGCTGGACTGGGGAGTCCACACTGTACACTGGAAACTCTCAGGTTAGTTTCACTCAATGGTCAAAAAGTTCCACCACAAGTTCAAAATCAGAGGACCAGTATTGATCTGCTGTGCCCCAGTAAAATCTCACGTTGAGTTTTAATAAGGTCCATATTTGACAGTGGATTCATTTACATTTATATTAACGGTAAAGGAATGGATTTTTTTCTAATCCACAACGTGAAAGCAACACAGTTTAACCCAAAATACAAGCTGAGGCACGCACCTTGCGGTCCGGGTCCGTACACCGCGGCGTGCACATTACTGTCCGTGCATGGCAGTGTGCATGTCGTAGCCGGTGCACCGCGGCGAGCACGCAGCAATCCGTTGATCCTGGTATATTTAATAGTCCGATGGTTAATTGCTGCTTTCGAAAACGATTGTTGCAATGTATTCTATTTTTTTCACATTTCCCACCCATGCAGTATAGTGTTAAATGTTCTGTAATTAAAATAAACATTGCCCTGATGTACACACAGCGTTGTTTAGGTTATTTTAGTCAGAGAAGCTACGTAGACAGTGTATTCCCTTATCAACCACCGTTTTGAGTCACTAGATCCACCCCCCCTCTGCGCTCCGGGACCTCCCACTGTACAAATTAACGTTACATCTGATAGGGGGTCTGTTTCTGTTTTTACCACCAGCGCCGCGACATCGCTTTCCTCACCAATCAACTCCTCCTCCTCCTCCTCCTCCTCCTCCTCCTCCTCCTCCTCCTATATCAAATACCTACTAATAATAACTGGCTGCTGATTGGATAATATACTCCAATTAGGATTTATTTTCTTCTCTGGGTCATCATGAATATTGCATTTCTTTACATGCTCTTGAATACACTAGTGCTGCGGTGAAATTTCAACGTAACTTTGCACAAAGTTCAAACGTGTTATTTTAGTTTTCTGATTAAAGCAGAGTGTCTTTAGGGGAACTTAAGTGGGTCGTGTTTCCCAATAGAGCGATCAAGCTGGCGCTGCAATACAGCCGCTATTTAACCCAGCACTTAACTAAACCTTGGCAGTCTGCGTGCATCGCAGCTCCATTACCACTCATCTTATCAAACACAAGACCTCAATCTCACTCTATTTGTGTTGCCATGACAGTAAAAGGTGTACCTTGGATTCAGTTTGTTAATAATGGAACTGAGTATTTCTATGGACATTTTCTGGAGTTTGCTGAATCTTTAGTTATCTGAATTCTAAATTAGTCATATTTTGAAGATCTACTGTATTGACATTTAGGTAAACTAATAAAACATTTCTAATAGCAAATTGCAAACGCAAAATTAATCACAGTTCTTAACGTGTTCTATTTATTGTGTGTGCAGCCTCAATGGCTGTGATCTGTCAGAGGAATGCTGTGAAGCTCTGGCCTCAGTTCTCAGATCCAAGTCCTCTCGTCTGAAAAAGCTGGAACTGAGTACCAATGATCTGCAGGATTCAGGAGTGAAGCTGCTCTCTGCTGGACTGGGGAGTCCACACTGTACACTGGAAACTCTCAGGTCAGTTTCACACAATGGTCAAACAGTTCCACCACAATTTCTACATCAGAGGACCAGTATTGATCTGCTGTGCCCCAGTAAAATCTCACGTCTGAGTTTTAACAAGATCCATATTTGGCAAATTTAGATTGATATTAACGGTAAAACAATACATTATTTTCTAATCCACAACGTCAAAGCAACACAGTTTAACCCAAAATACAAGCTGAGGCGCGCACCTTAAGGTCAGGGTCCGTACACTGCGGCGTGCACATTACTGTCGGTGCACGGCAGTGTGCATGTCTTAACCGGTGCACCGCGGCGCACACGCAGCAATCCGTTGAACCTGGTTAATTTAATTGTCTCATAGATAATTGCTGCTTGTGAAAACGATTGTTGCTGTGTATTCTTTTATTTTACATTTCCCACCGATGCATGTTCTGTGATTAAAATAAACATTTCACTGATGTACACACAGCGTTGTTTAGGTTATTTTAGTCAGAGAAGCTACGTAGGCAGTGTATACCGTTACCAACCCCCGTTTTGAGTCACTGGATCCACCCCCACTCTGCGCTCCGGGACCTCCCACTTTACAAATTAACGTAAGCACTGATGGGGGGTCTGTTTCTGTTTTTACCACCAGCGCCGTGACATCTCTTTCCTCACCAACCAACTCTCCATCCTCCTCCTCCTCCTCAATCAAATACCTACTAATAATAACCGGCTGCAGATTGGATAATATGCTCCAATTAGGATTAATCTTCTTCTCTGGGTCATCCTGAATAGTGCATTTCTTTACATGCTCTTGAATAGTGCTGCGGTGACATTTAAATGAAACTTTGCACAAAGTACAAACCAGTGTTTTAGTTTTCTGATTAAAGCAGAGTGTCTTCAGGGGAACTTAAGTGGGTCGTGTTTCCCAATAGAGCGGTCAAGCTGGCGCTGCAATACAGCCGCTATTTAACCCAGCACTGAACTAAACCTTAGCATGCGTGCATCACAGCGCCATTACCACTATAAAACACACAACCCTGACTCATCAAAATTACGTTCCCAGAGAACTATTCGTCATTCTCAATTAGGTACGTTTGTCAACAAACGTATTTTGTCCGTGATTACGTTTTACTGAACGTATCGCAAATACGTTAGTTTTCAGCCTATTTTTTGCCATTTATGTACTTCTAGGATTATGAAATATACTTTTTACCTGCATAATCTTCAGTCAGTGATTGTGTATGATCTTTAGTTTTATAGTTATTAGAAAGATTTTATCGGCTCGCTCGCATGTTTCAACGACGTCACGTTGTTAGGGACTCTGCTTTCGCTAAACTAGCAGCTCACGTGTTTCCTGCGTTTGTGTTATTAAACCGTTACTTTATGTAACTTTTAATGATATAATCTTGTTAGAAACACGTATATCTGACCCAGCCAACCCAGTCGCCAAAAGCATACGTTGACAACGTTTTCGTGAACACTGGATTCCGTCGCATTTCAACATAAAATAGCCTGTTATACACAGACCGAACACACACACACACACACACACACACACACACACACACACACACACACACACACACACAGACAATGCATTTCGCTGCTAAAACAAACAAAATAACAAAAATAAAACAAAAAAAAAAATTCCCTCAAATATTATTACTTTCAAAACATTTGCCAAAATGGAATATCTTTTTTATTTGGGCTGCTGAAAGACTGGCCAAAAGACTTGTATGCTATGGCAGAATAAAGATTAAATTCATGCATTATCATTCAACTTGAACATGTGTTTTTTCAGTAGGCCTATAGAGTGGTGGAGGGATGAAGTATGTTGGCCAACCCGAAAGTGAGCCCTGGGATACCTTGACAAAAAGCCAACGGGTTTTCCCATTGGATTTTGGATTATTGCAGAAAAATTAGCATTTTTGAAGCACCTCCTCAAAAACTGAAAATAAATAAAAATAACCGTGCTCCAAAGAACGAAATGTAAACCCATGCAAATAAAGAATTCATGGTCATAATAATTTAAATAGGATTAATCTCCTGAGTGTGTAGGGTGGTATTCTATTTTTTTCAATGGGGCTGCATCCAGTCACTTGACCGTCACGGTTGCTATGGTGGTTGCTATCGACCGCCCCCTCTAATCCTTACATGGCTCTAAAAACCACGCGGCGAAGGAGCTGCCATCAAATGTTTTGTATTTGTCGTAAACCAGGGTCTGATGGTTTAAATATAGACAGATATTCCAAGGTATCCTTAAAAGGCAGCTTGGATTTTTTTATTTTCTGCAGTTTAGACTTCTTCTATAACCTATTTTTGAAAGCAAAACACCAAGCTCAATGATTTAACGAGGCAGGGTTATTTGAAACAATTTATTCAATAAATATTTGAGAGAGGTCATTCCTTCTCCTGAGTTTGCTTCCTATTTATGTCTAGTGTACACCCCTACTGTCCACAAGCCTTTCCCCCCCCCCCTCCCCATATGGATTTAGAGAATTGTTGCCACGTTCCAGTGGTGGAGGCAGAGGCGGAGTGGCCGTCGGGACGATCGGGAGATTTCCCGGTCGGCCGGCCGGCCAGCGAGGTCAGGTGGACCGTCCCACAGTTGTGAACGGCCGCGAGGCGTCTGCAAGCCGGCCTGGAGCATAATTTATTCCCGTCAAGACGCCGTGAAATTCCCCGAAATAAACAATATATGTTTCGAGAACATCCAACCAATATTTATACCACTTGCTTACTCTCTGGGCCCTATTTTAACGGTCTGAAACGCAAGTGGGAAGCGCAAAGCGCAAGTAGCTTTGTGGGCGGTTCTACGGCGCTATCGCTATTTTACAGGCGGATAAATGACACTTGCGTCGCGGCGCAAGTGTTAAAAGGGTTGGTCTGAAGCAGCCTAGTTACCCGTAGGTGTTGTTTGGCCGTAACGTCCAACAAACCAATGAGAGTGCCAGCTCCCATCCCCTTTAAGAGCCATGAGCGCATTTTAATCGGACGAGTTGATATTTTGACAGCGCGTCTGCAGTCTCCGATGAGACAGATGCACATGAATTTCAAACTGCACATGGCTCAGTTTATTGCCAAATAATATGGCCTGATTCACACATGGAATAAGGGGTTTTCTTCCACAACTTCAGAAATACTGAGTCCTCAAATAAATTTCGGCAAAGAAAACGTATATGATATAACATATGATATGCGGTAACTGTGGTTCTATTTAATGATATACGCAATACATTATAAACATTGTTTCTTATCAGTATTGTATGCTATCCTAATATGCATGTGTCCCCGCGGTAATAGACATTGCCATTGATTGTATTATGCGTTACGTGTTTAGTTTGCGTGTGTTTAAACAGCACACACGCGCGCCCGCATTCATTCATTATTTTTAACACTCACTCGCGGTAAAACAATGTTTCTCACGATCAAATACTCATCAATCCTAAAAGTTATGGGCATGTAGGCCTACACGATGTCTCTGTCAAGAAGATATGTGTTTGCTGTACGGTGTTTGCAGATGCATTGATTTAAAAGTACAACTTATTACCGCTGCATCAGCTGTTCTTTCCCAAATAATTTACCAAGAATGTGCGGCTAGGTAGATGGGAGAAGCAAAGTGTATGCGCGAGGTGCACAAGCAATCCGTATGCATCGCATGCGCATGTATGCATGCGCCCTTAAAATAGCATCTGAACAACGCGCCACTGACTTTAAACCAGGTATTTCCTGGTCAGTAGCGCAATGGTATTCAGAAACGGCAAAATACCGTTTGCGCCAGAACCCGCCTCCTCCTTCCGCCGAACCGCCCCTTGGGGCGCATGATCAATCCCTAATTTACCGGCGAGTGGCGGTGGTGGGAAAAGAACGCTCTGCGCCAGTTGTAAACTAGCAACGACACATGCGCCAGTGACTAAGTCACTTGCGCCGGATGCAAGATAGGGCCCTCTATGTCTCAGTCATGTTTTTTTTTTTATATATATATTTTTTTTACTTTATTTAATTCTTCATTATTCAGGCGTTACAGAACTTTAATGGCCATAAATAAATAATACAAACTACAGTTTACTTTAATTTGTTTGTTCTTGAATTGACGTAGAATCCTGGGATTGGGAAATGCGTTTATCCAATAAACAGCTTGCAGGTCAAGTCCATTTGCGGAAATGTAGGGGGATATATGAGCGGCCCCACGTCTAATGGCATGACCCTAAAGACGCGTCAGACAGAGAAGGCGAGCAAGTTCGTGGTTGCTTGCTTTTGCTTGTTGTGGCACTTATGGAAGGCAAGAAGAGAAAAGAGAAAGGAGGGGCTGAAAAGTGCTCAAAAATAACGGATTTATTCCGAAGTCAGGCAATAATGAGTTGTGCAGGTGAATTGAAAGAAAAACAGTTAGCCAGAGCTCCACCATTGACGTTATTGGTAGGCGGGAGCTAGCACAAGCTGCAGGTCAAATGTGTATGCGCTGGCTGGTATATTTCAGACAAATTAATGACTTAACTGATCTTTCTCTTTTGTAGTAGTAGTCGTGTCAACACGTTACACCGGTATTACCGAGCATAAACGGTATAAACTTTGAAACTAGGTCAACCGCCATCTTCTCCGTCAACTCTCCTCTCACACTCGGTGACAGCGACTTATAAAGTTCTATATATAATAGTATTATGTAATTTTATAGATAATATCACGGCCAAATGCTCTGTGCGCCTCCGGATGGCTGTAGTGCGGGGAGCACTACTGCCAGAATCGAAGTGCTTTTGTTTACTGGCGTTGTTATGGTTACCGGTCTTGTAAGGAAGTGTGCCAATTCTCGGAGCGCCAACTCTCTTTCGCACAGAGTAGAACTGTGGCCTATTTTACACATTTTTATTTTCTAAATTATAATTAAATCATCAATTTTTACCGATTTTTTTTTTTATTACTGAAAAAGAAAAACGGTTGTTGGGGGGGGGAGGGCCGGATCGGGGAGGATTCTGAACCCTGCATCACCGTCACCTTCCCTGTACTGGCAGCGATAGGAAGTTTCCAAATAATTATAATTTATGTATTGTATATAACCAGGAATTTATGTAGGCTATTTTATAAAAATAACCTTGTTGTTTGTTCCTTCTTGCGGCGCCTCCACAGAGCTACGCGCGGATCCTGTAGATAGGCCTATAACACGCTATTTTATTTTGAAATGCGACCTATAATCCAGTGTTCACGAAAACGTTGTCAACGTATGCTTTTGGTGACTGGGTTAGCTGGGTCAGAAATACGTGTTCCTAACAAGATGATATCAAGTTACATAAAGTAACGGTTTAATAACACAAACGCAGGAAACAGGTGAGCTGCTAGTTTAGCGAAAGCAGCGTCCCTAGCAACCTGACGTCGTTGAAACATGCGAGCGAGCCGATTAAATCTTCCTAATAACTATAAAACTAAAGATCAGACACAATCACTGACTGAAGATTATGCAAGTAAAAAGTATATTTCTCGCTATAAATGTTATTAGAAACACGTTTAACGGTGAATCGGTCCTAAACTATTTCATTTCCCCTTCAGATAATAAAGATTAATAAAGATCATACACATTCACTGACTGAAGATTATGCAAGGAAAAAGTGCATTTCTCGCTAGAAATGTCATTAGAAACACGTTTAATGGAGATTCTGTCCTAAAATATTGCATTTCCCATTCAGATAATAAAGATTAATAAAGATCATACACATTCATTTTCTGGAGATTATGCAAGGAAAGGTATATTTCTCGCTAGAAATGTTATTAGAAACACGTTTAATTGTCCTAAAATATTGCATTACTCATTCAGATAATAAAGATTAATATATGCTATACGTAACAATTTCACCAAATGCTAGGAGAACGTATCGCCCCCTGTTGGTGCTATTCCCCCATTCATTTCGAATGGAGAAGGACGCGTGTTCAGGGTGACGCTTTGGTCAGGCAAAGCGTGACCCTGAACACGCCTTGCGATGTGGACCAACGTATCTATTTCACGCCTTGGCGTGATACCGGGTTGGTGTGTGTGTGTGTGTCCACTGCCCAACCCCGCCCATCCTCTGGTTTTTAATAGTTCTGACTGAGTTTTCAAGAAGATTATACAATACATATTACACCCCAACTGTTTCTGCGCTGGGTTTTGAAATACAAAAGAAAACCGTGACCCGCGACTCTTGCAACCCTGCATCACCGTCACCTTTGCCGTCCTGGCAGTGATGGGAAGTTTCCAAATAATTATAATTCATGTATTGTGTATAACCAGGAATTTATGTATTTTATTTTGTTGGTTGTTCAATAAAACGTATTCACAGGCAAGATATGTGTTTCAGACAAAATACTTTAAATGAAACGTTCCCCGAAAGGGAAATATGCCTTAATGACAATAATGTGCTAAACGTTGACATTTAACATATCTGGGATACGTTTCAACCAAACATAATCCTAGAAGTAAATAAAGGCCAAAAATAGGCTGAGAACGAACGTATTTGCGATACGTTCAATAAAACGTAATCATGGACAAAATACGTTTTTTGACTAAAATAATTGAGAATGCCGAATAGTTCTCTGGGAACGTAATTTTGATGAGACAGGGTTGAAACATAAGACCTCAATCTCACTCTATTTGTGTTGCCATGACAGTAAAAGGTGTACCTTAGATTCAGTTGGTTAATGATGGTATAAGGTTTTTGTGTTATTATATTCCCATTCTATTCTATTCAAAATATCTTCTTCTTAGAACTGGCACTTTTTTGCTGAGTTTGCTGAATCTTTAGTTATCTGAATTCGAAGTTTTTCATATTTTCAAAATCTACTGTATTGACATTTAGTTGAACAAAAAAAAGGTCTAATAACAAATTTGAAATTCAACATTAATCACAGTTTCTAACGTATTCTGTTTATTGTGTGTGAAGTTTGAAAGGCTGTCAGCTGTCAGAGAGATGCTGTGAAGCTCTGGCCTCAGTTCTCAGCTCCAACTCCTCTAGTCTGAGAGAGCTGGACCTGAGTACCAATGATCTGAAGGATTCAGGAGTGAAGCTGCTCTCTGCTGGACTGGGGAGTCCACACTGTACACTGGAAACCCTCAGGTCAGTTTCACTCAATGGTCAAACAGATCCACCAGAAGTTCCAAATCAGAGCAGATTTACCTCCAGAAAAGTAATAATTCTCACTGTGTGTGTGTGTGTGTGTGTGTGTGTGTGTGTGTGTGTGTGTGTGTGTGTGTGTGTGTGTGTGTGTGTGTGTGTGTGTGTGTGCAGGTTGTCTGGCTGCCTGGTCACACAGGAAGGCTGTGCTTCTCTTGCCTCAGCTCTGAGCTCCAACCCCTCCCATCTGAGAGAGCTGGACCTGAGCTACAATCACCCAGGAGATTCTGGAGCTGCGCTGCTCACTGCTGGACTGGAGGATCCACGCTGGAGACTGGACACTCTCAGGTATGGAGAGGACAGCTCACCACTCAGGGACAAAGTCTCCTACAAGGATTAAAGCTGCTGGTAGATGAAGTGGTTTGAAGAGGCAGCTGTCACTCATGTTGTGTAGAACGTGATGAGACAGCAGATGATGAGGGTGAATGTTTCAACATGCTGCTCTCACTGTGTTTCCCCCCCCCCAGTGTGGAGCACGGTGGAGTGTGGAGGCTGAAACCAGCTCTAAAGAAGTGTAAGTGTCTCTTTGATTCATCACAAAACATACTCACTATTGAGATGCAAAGTCCATCCACACAGCAGGAAGTGAGATCACATCCTACTGGGAATGAAGCTGATGGCTGACATCATGTATCTAACGTATATTAATACTGTCCACCATCACAATTAAACCTACTCGTATAAAACCCAGCAGGTATTACATTGTTACATTGAGGGGGGGCGACCGGGCTGAGGGGGGCGGTGAGGGGGAGGGGGAGGGGGGATGAAGGGGCTGAGGGGGGCGATGAGGGGGAGGGGGAGGGGGGGTGACGGGGCTGAGGGGGGCGGTGAGGGGGAGGGGGGGGGACGGGGCGGAGGGGGAGGGGTGAGGAGGAGGGGGGATGAAGGGGCTGAGGGGGCCTGAAGGGGAAGGGGGGGGCCTGGGCTGAGGGGCCGGTGAGGGTAGGGGGGGTGACGGGGCTGAGGGGGAGGGGGGGGGGGGGGGGGGGGGGGGGGGGGGGTGGCGAGGGGGAGGGGGGGCGGGGAGGGGGATGACGGGGCTGAGAGGGGGCGGGGAGGGGGGGTGACGGGGCTGAGGGCGAGCTGAGGGGGGGGGCTGAGGGGGGGGGCTGAAGAAGAAGCGAGAGCGATCACAAAAAGAGTCTGAAAGAGAATAAAAAGAAGAAGAGCGCAGGAGAACAGTACTAGTGATGATGATGATGAAGAGCGGTTCAGCAGCTCATCATGTCTGGTTCTCCCTCAGATGCCTGTGACCTCACACTGGACCCCAACACGGCCGACAGAGGACTCTCTCTGTCTGAGGACAACAGGAAGGTGACGGAGGTTGAAGAGGACCAGTCGTATCCGGATCACCCAGACAGATTTGACTCCTGGCCCCAGGTGTTGGGTAGAGAGGCTCTGACTGGCCGCTGTTACTGGGAAGTAGAGTGGAAAGGAAATGTTGAGATAGGAGTGACATACAGAGGAATCACAAGGGGAGGAGAGGGTGATGACAGCAGGCTTGGAGAGAACAACAAGTCCTGGGTTCTTTATTGTGATAATGATGATCGTTACTCTGCCGTGTACAACGGTACAGAGACAGACCTCCCTCTCCCCCCCGCTGGCTCCACCAGAGTAGGAGTGTATCTGGACCGGCCTGCTGGCTCTCTGTCCTTCTACACAGTGTCCCCAGGTGGAGGAGGGTCCTCAGACACACTGACACACATCCACACCTTCTGCTCCTCCTTCACCCAGGAGGACCTCCTCCTGGGGGTGGGGGTATGGGAGGTAGAAGAGGTACGGGGGGTACGGGGGGTTAGGGGGCTCAGAGCATTGCTGAGGCAGCGGGCCCCCAGGTCGGGGGTCGTCTCCTCAGCGTCTCTGTGTCAGTTATAGACAGACTCAGGACCTCCTCCCTGGGCTCTGGGGTGTGTGTGTGTGTTGTCAAGTAAGGTAGACTTTTGGAGTCCAGGAGACAGGACGGAGGTGGTGATGGCTGTGGGTGGATGGGGGCTAGAGAGGTGGGGGTGGTTTGGGAGATTACCAAGGCCAAGGGAGAGGGGGGGGGGGGGGGGTTTCCAGCGGGGGCTGAAGGATGTTGGAAAGGCATGGATTTACTTATGTCAGTGTTACTTAAGTATCAGGTTTATTCATGTATCAGTTAAACATCATAGAATCATATATCATGTTTTAGTATTATCATATAACAATCATTTTCTTTGCTTCTTTGTTTTAGTATCATCATAAATATATCTCATTCCTTAATATCTATTATTCATTTTAAAGTGTTTCTTTGTTTTAATATCATCATAAATATATCTCTTTCTTTAATATCTATCATTCATTACAAAGTGTTTCTTGTTTTAGTATCATCATATATCTATCCTTTTCTTTTTATTATTCACTATAAGATTTATCATGTTGTTTAGACATAATCGTTTAGAAAGATTACAGCACTTGTGAGTGAGATGATGTTGTCATACGCTTATGACATGTTGCATTATTGTATTGTTTATCTTACACTTTGTAGTGGTATTGTTGTATCGTTTATCATTATTGGGGGGATTTTACGTATTAGTATAATTTGTGAAACAAGTAAGAACAACCTGAAGGCGTACGTGCCTGTGAGTATCCCTTCTATGGCGAGGGGCCAAGTAAGGTTCTCAGCGAGCTGAGGCAGGCCAGCTGCGGGGATAAGAGAAAGGGGAGGGAACCGTGCGTATTCTAAATAAAAGGAGCTGGAGGACGAAAGGATAACGGGAGATCGCCCGACGGGGAATCCCTGAAGAACAGCCATGGGCTATTTGCGATCGCCGGACTTTCGGACTTAGAAAAATTAGAACATCCTCTCTCCAACACTCTACAGATACCTACAGCCTTACCCTCCGATCGCAAGGGGAGATCTCTCCCATAGCCCAATTGGGCTGTGTAGGCAATCTCTCCTTACTCCATGGATGTCTGAGAAAAGTGTTGGACACAGAGTAGAGAGGTGAAAACTCCGGAATCGAAATTATTATAGACCGAATCAGCTTTATAGACGAACCCAATTTATTAGGCACTATATTATAGAAGAGATCGAGTTTCCCTCTCTCGTCCACTGTCAACACCAAGATACCAGCGTTGCACACTCCTTAGCGATGCGTAGCATCCTTTATCAGTTAGGGGCCACGGACCTGGGATAAGATTAGTCTCAAACTCTCCGTTTACCACACAGCTGAGAAAAGTTTTGGACATAGAGTAGAGAGGTGAAAACTCCGGAATCAAAATTATTGTAGACAAACCCACCAAGATGTGTTCCAGATGTATTTTCTATCACTTAATTAGAAGTGTCACTGACGGCATTTTATTAGTCACTATATTATATATATTAACATGCTTTTTTGATGACCTTTGCTGCTTGCTGCAATGTCCCAGATATTAATCCTGCAAATAAAACTATATTCAAACCATTCCTTTTCAATCATTCCAAGGACCTGCTACGGAGGAGTGTAGGTTAGAGCTTCAGTGAACGAACTAACTGTTCTAGTATAGGCATCGTGGATCTAAGAGGTTACCTAGTACAAAGAAATCAAACGTATCCCGGGAGTTAGTCATTCCAAACTCCTAAAACAATCTCAGCAAATTCACCAAGTGCACGGATCCCAGCGGAGAGCTATCATAACAGACGTGATCGGTCTGCCACATTCCTGGCTACGAGTTGTACCCAGGGGTGGGGCACCGAGGTAAGAGGGATAGGCGTCTGATACAAGGTAGTTAGGGGCTGAGCGAATCTCCTCACCAACCTGTTACAACCGTTACGGGATACAGGTTTCACTAGCATCGCCATTTAATGTTGCATTCTGTAAATTACTTTAAACTGAATCTTGATTCCTTGTGTTCTCTTGGGAAGCAAACAGCCGCAGAACATGTTCAGTTATTAAAGATACGTGCACACCTGTAAATGATTTGTAATGCCTGCTTCTTCTACGATTTTAGTCCTTGTATTTATTGTGTACATGTAAGGGACTATTCTTCTGTTGTATTTGTTAATGAAGCATAATTGTAATAAACAACTCGGTGGATCCAACTGAAGGTTCTCGTGTGTTCAGCCGATGGTTCTTCCCCTTTCTGCAGTTTAACTCTTTCAAGCTGAGCAGATGTTTCTCCAGAGCTTTCTGTTGGTTGTCCTAGCAACACACCTGGAATGTCCCTCCACCCCCTTGGGTCCCAGCAGCTCTCTGAGGGGTCCTGACCCCTGACCTGGACCCAGTCTTCAGTCCCAGCTCTCTGAGGGGTCCTGACCTGGACCCAGTCTCCAGTCCCAGCTCTCTAAGGGGTCCTGACCCGGGCCCAGTCTTCAGTCCCAGCTCTCTAAGGGGTCCTGACCCGGGCCCAGTCTTCAGTCCCAGCTCTCTAATGCCGCTTTTCCACCGCACATGTAGCTCGACTCGACACGACTCGACACGACACGACTCGACACGGTAGCAGCACGGGTCCTTTTCCACCGCAAATAGTACCTCCTGGACGTGGGCGGGGTCGGCTGCGCGAAAGGGCCGTGACGTATTTTTGTACGCGACGCAAACAACACCTACGCAACCCACACATGGACAGAACCCAAATAACAATAATGGAGGACATCGATGCGATAGTATTCGTGTTCGTATTATTAGCTGGCATGTTGAAGATGTTGAAGAAGTGGAATATGTTGGCCGTGGCGCTGCTATGGCTGTTACCAGCATGGTTGCCATGTCGCTCTCGTGACATCGTCACACTCTCTGGCCAATCAGTGGCCGGCCGTCTGCCGACGTCACCTTTTAGCATCGGCTCAGCCGCTTGGAACCTAGAGCGAGGCGGTACTAGAAAAAGCAGCCACTTCAGGTACCAGATACCATGTTTTCGCGGTGGAAACGCAAAAAATGCGAGCTGAGTCGAGTCGAGTCGTGTCGAGCTGGTACCATGCAGTGGAAAAGCGGCATAAGGGGTCCTGACCTGGGCCCAGTCTTCAGTCCCAGGTCTCTAAGGGGTCCAGAACTGGACTCAGTCTCCAGTCCCAGGTCTCTAAGGGGTCCTGACCTGGGCCCACTCTTCAGTCCCAGCTCTCTAAGGGGTCCTGACCTGGACCCAGTCTCCAGTCCCAGGTCTCTAAGGGGTCCTGGCCCCTGACCTGGACCCAGTCTCCAGTCCCAGCTCTCTAAGGGGTCCTGACCCGGGCCCAGTCTTCAGTCCCAGGTCTCTAAGGGGTCCTGACCCGGGCCCACTCTTCAGTCCCAGCTCTCTAAGGGGTCCTGACCCGGGCCCAGTCTCCAGTCCCAGCTCTCTGAGGGGTCCTGACCCGGGCCCAGTCTCCAGTCCCAGCTCTCTAAGGGGTCCTGACCCGGGCCCACTCTTCAGTCCCAGCTCTCTAAGGGGTCCTGACCCGGGCCCAGTCTTCAGTCCCAGGTCTCTGAGGGGTCCTGACCCGGGCCCAGTCTTCAGTCCCAGGTCTCTGAGGGGTCCTGACCCGGGCCCACTCTTCAGTCCCAGCTCTCCAAGGGGTCCTGACCCGGGCCCAGTCTCCAGTCCCCCGCTGGCTCTTCCTCACCTCACTGGTGGCTTGGGGTACAATAAGCTCCGACCTCTGGAGACATTTCCTCCAACACCTCACAACACACAACAGTGGAGTCTTCATCACCTCTTCATCAGTGTGTGGAGGGAGGATATTATTAGGATAAAGTAAATTATTAACTAATATCACACTATTAGGTTCAGTTATAAGATGAGTAAATGAATAACTAAAATCAATGACTAGGTGCCAATTCCTTTGTATCGCGTGTGTGTGTGTGCGTGTGTGCGCGCACTTATAATCACCTATTTGAATGGCATTCAAACGGCCGATAAAAAGTGACAGTGTTACCCCTTAGGTTTTATTCGTTGACGGCCGATAAAATGTGAGTGTAACCCCCCTTACGTTTTATTTCACGACGGCCGATTAAAAGTGACGGTGTTACCCCTTACGTTTTATTCGTTGACGGCCGATAAAAATTGACAGTCTTACCAATTACGTTTTATGAAACGATGGACGATAAAAGCACCAGTGTTTCCCCGTACGTTTTATTAGACGACGGCCGATAAAAAGTGACAGTGTTACCCCTTACGTTTTATTCGACGACGGACGATAAAAAGTGACAATGTTACCCCCCTTACGTTTTACGTCACGACGGCCGATTAAAAGTGACAGTGTTACCCCTTACTTTTTATTCGTTGACGGCCGATAAAAAGTGACATTGTTACCACTTACGTTTTATTAGACGACGGCCGATAAAAATTGACAGTCTTACCACTTAGGTTTTATTAGAGGATGTTGATAGTCTAGTGCTGGCTTAGCCGTCTCCTGGTATAAAGATATATAGATGGCACGATCAATTTGTTTTATTTATTGTCCGTAACCTTGGACATATGCTCTAATGATCATAAACAATACCTTTATTGCAGATATAACGTCAAACAGCTTTATCTTTGACAGAGAGTAAGACTAACAGAAGAACACAAACTATGAACACTTTGGATGAAAGTTATTATCTAAAAAATACACGTTGACACTCTGGACATTTAGCACAAGTACACATCATTTATACTTAGTATTATATAATTATTTTAGCTTTGTCAGTAGTATGTGATTATTGAGGAAATTTGCTACGTCATCGACAGAAGTTTGCACATGTTTGCACACACACACACACACACAAAACAACCACAGAGACAGACTTTAGTGTACTTAGAATTCCCCAGAAACTATCGCAAAACCGCATCTGAGCGATTACAACATAAATTCTATCTCTCTCTCTCTTTAATAATGTGTCCCTCAGCTGAAGTTTTCGACCTCTGTGAGTTAGAATCGGTTTCCTAAACTTTAAATCTCTTTCTGGTTCCCTTGGGATGAGAAATAGGTTATAGATTATTTTCCCTTCCTCTCATTTTATATCATAATCTGCATTATATATTATAGATCATTTAGAGATTTACAGAAGTAACATTTACCTTTGTTGGCCAATAAATATCAGTATATATATTATATTATATTTAGAATATATACCTTTTCTATAGCGGCTAAAAACGTTCTGAAATACTCTGAAGTTCTTTGAAATATACATTGGAAGGAAAATGATAACATTAAGTCCCAAACAAATGATCTTAAAAGCCTTTCTAGTAAACCAGGCGGTAAGGACGGCCGCCACCACCACACAAGAAGCCGATCTCTGGAGTTCGGTCAAAGTTCAAGAAAAGTTTGTAAGTCGTTACGATACTCAGGCTATGCTGTAGCATTCCTAGCTAGCATGCTAGCAGCGCGTTCCCGTCGCTGGCGACAGAGCGTCTTCCCGTGTGACTCCCCCCCCCCGGCCCCGCGACCTTTGACCCAGGGGGAGGGGGGGGGGGGGGGAGTCAGACATGGGACTCGTCCAGGTCCAGGTCGACGGGGGACAGCGGCAGGGGGCATCGCCGTGGCGACCGGCGGGCGGAGGTGGGCGGGGCCAGCAGCGGCGTCAGCAGGGGGTTCTCGGTGCCGTCGTCCTCGTCGTCATGGCTACCCCGCAGCAGCGCCCGCGTGTCCTCGTCCCCCGGGCTCTCCCGCAGCAGCGGGGGGGGAGGGTGGGGGTGAGGGGTGGGAGGGTGGGGGTGAGGGGTGGGAGGGTGGGGGTGAGGAGTGGGAGGGTGGGGGAGGTGAGTGGGGGGAGGGAGCAGGGGAGGAGGGGGCGGCGGCCCCGGGGCGGGGGCCGTCCCCAGCACAGGGAGGGGGGGCGGGGGCAGCGGGGAGCAGGTGCGGGAGAGAGGGAGGGGCGAGCGGGAGGGGGGGGGGGGGGGGGAGGGCCGGGAGATGGAGGAGGGGTGAGGAGGGGGGGAGAGACTGCACCGGAGGCCCCACTGGTCTCTCTTCTCTTTGCTGCTGGCGGAGGGGGGAACCTGGGGGGGGGGGGGGGGGGGGGGGGGGGGTTAGGACACGCAGCTCACCTGAGTGACATCACACCCTGCAGCCCACCTGAGGGACATTACATCCTGCTCACCTGAGTGACATCACATCCTGCTCACCTGAGTGACATCACACCCTGCTCACCTGAGTGACATCACAGCCTGCTCACCTGAGTGACATCACATCCTGCTCACCTGAGTGACATCACATCCTGCTCACCTGAGTGACGTCACAGCCTGCTCACCTGCGTGACATCTCATCCTGCTCACCTGAGTGACATCACACCCTGCTCACCTGAGTGACATCACACCCTACTCACCTGTACGATGGCGGGGACGTGGAGGTCGGCGGTGACGGTGGCGGAGGGGGAGGGGACCTCCAGGGTGGGGGACCTGGAGCTGGGGGCGGGGCTGGGGGCGTGGCCCGGGGTGGCGGGCGGGGGGTCTGTGTCCCCGGTGGCGACCTCGGCCTCCGTGAAGGTCACCGACCTCTTCTGGTCGCTGTTGGCTGTGGGGGGGGGGGGGGGGGGCACCGGTCAGAAACGGCTAACAGGCTAACAAGCTAACAGCTAACGCAGCGAACAGCTCAGCAGGGAGGCGGGGCTTTGGCAGGGCTTGGGGGCGGGGCCAGAGCTAAGGAAGCAGAGAGGGGGCGGTATGTAGGACCGACATGCAGCGCGTCCAATCAGAGAGCAGGGTTGGAGTCAGGGGGGTGCGGCCGCAGGGGGCGTGGCAGGTAGCGGGGGGGGGGGGGGGTACAGGTAAAGGTGTGGATCTCACCTTCACAGTCCAATAAAGTCTCTTCACCGGGGACAGAACAGAGAGCAGTCAGGGGTCAGACACATAGGTCAGGGGTCAAGGGGGGAGTGGCCTCACTCCCCTCATCAGCTTCAAACCAACATGAACCTGAAGTCTGAGCTTTGGCGACAACAACCCATCAGTCAGGGGCCTAACGTGTTATAGCTGACGTTGCGGTCGTTTGTGTTCATCGGCTGTCTCTGA
>NW_021963958.1:67500-70000 GCF_902167405.1 Gadus morhua | reverse complement strand
TGTGTGTGTGTACGTTTGTGTGTGTGTGTGTGTGTGTGTGTCTGTTTACATGTGAGTGAGTCAGTGAGTGTGTGAGCGAGTTAGTTTGAGGTAATGTGTCTGTGAGTGAGTGAGTGACAGGGTAAGTGAGTGAGTGACAGGGTGAGTGAGTGAGTGAGTGAGTGACAGGGTGTTGGGGGGGGGTGGCGTACCTGTGGCTGGGCAGCAGGGTGGCGGTGCGCGGGGGCTCGGCCGGCGAGGGGGCGGAGCCTGTGGCGTGGCTGGAGAAGCGGCGCTGCGACGTCACACGCGGGAGGAACACCTCGTGGTCACTGACCACACTGGGAATACTGATGGAGTCATCTGGGGGAGAGAGGGAGAGAGGGGGAGGGGGGGGAGGGGGGGGGGAGAGGGGGGAGGGGGGGGGGGGAGAGAGAGAGGGGGAGGGGGGAGAGAGAGAGAGAGAGAGAGACAGACAGACAGACAGACAGACAGACAGACAGACAGACAGACAGACAGACAGACAGACAGACAGACAGACAGACAGACAGACAGACAGACAGACAGACAGACAGACAGACAGACAGACAGACAGACAGACAGAGAGAGAGAGAGAGCGAGAGAGAGATTATTGATCCACTAGGAGGTGTGTTATTGGTTATCGATCCACTAGGAGGTGTGTTATTGGTTATTGATCCACTAGGAGGTGTGTTATTGGTTATTGATCCACTAGGAGGTGTGTTATTGGTCATTGATCCACTAGGAGCTGTGTTATTGGTTATCGATCCACTAGGAGGTGTGTTATTGGTTATTGATCCACTAGGAGGTGAGTTATTGGTTATTGATCCACTAGGAGGTGTGTTATTGGTTATCGATCCACTAGGAGGTGTGTTATTGGTTATCGATCCACTAGGAGGTGTGTTATTGGTTATTGATCCACTAGGAGGTGTGTTATTGGTTATTGATCCACTAGGAGCTGTGTTATTGGTCATTGATCCACTAGGAGCTGTGTTATTGGTTATCGATCCACTAGGAGGTGTGTTATTGGTTATTGATCCACTAGGAGCTGTGTTATTGGTCATTGATCCACTAGGAGCTGTGTTATTGGTTATCGATCCACTAGGAGCTGTGTTATTGGTTATTGATCCACTAGGAGGTGTGTTATTGGTTATCGATCCACTAGGAGGTGTGTTATTGGTTATTGATCCACTAGGAGGTGTGTTATTGGTTATTGATCCACTAGGAGGTGTGTTATTGGTTATCGATCCACTAGGAGGTGTGTTATTGGTTATTGATCCACTAGGAGGTGTGTTATTGGTTATTGATCCACTAGGAGGTGTGTTATTGGTCATTGATCCACTAGGAGCTGTGTTATTGGTCATAGATCGTACTCTCTTCGTCGTCCTCGTCCGTGCGGCTGAGCGTGTCCTGGGAGGGCTGGCGTGAGGGCTGGCTGCCTTGCTCCCACACCGTCCCCGTGCCGGTGTTGGAGCGCGACATGGTGGCCAGGCTGAGGCGGTAGGCCGAGGTGGACGTGCCCACCGTGCTGATGGACGTCTTGCCCTGGTAGGCTGAGGGAGACAGAGCACATTCACACACCGAGCGGTCAGGGCGGGGCGTCTCGCTCAGGGACACCCCCACACTCTCACAGCTAGGAGGAGCCGGGGATCGAACCGGCGACCTTCAGGTCACCAGCCGACCCGCTCTGCCTCCTGAGCCACTTATTAATGTGTGTGTCTGTGTGTGTGTGTGTGTCTGTGTGTGTGTGTGTGTGTGTGTGTGTGTGTGTGTGAGCGCGTGCGCGCACCTGAGCCGCTGTGCACGGCCTCCTTGAGGATCTTCAGCTCGTTGTTGAACTCGGCGAACAGCGAGCTCTTGCAGAGCGGCCGCGGGATGAAGCGGCGCTCCAGCTGGTCGGCGATGTGGTGGCGCGCCGTGATCTCCTCCTGGGAGTCGGCGGGCTGGGCCAGGAGCTGGAGACACACAACACAGATACACACGTTATAGAGACACACAACAACAAGCGATGTGGTGGCGCGCCGTGATCTCCTCCTGGGAGTCGGCGGGCTGGGCCAGGAGCTGGAGACACACAACACAGATACACACGTTATAGAGACACACAACAACAAGCGATGTGGTGGCGCGCCGTGATCTCCTCCTGGGAGTCGGCGGGCTGGGCCAGGAGCTGGAGACACACAGCACAGATACACACGTTATAGAGACACACAACAACAAGCGATGTGGTGGCGCGCCGTGATCTCCTCCTGGGAGTCGGCGGGCTGGGCCAGGAGCTGGAGACACACAGCATACGGCATAGATACACACGTTATAGATACACGGGCGTAAGACAGGGCGCGAGACAGGGTGTGAGACCACGGGGTGTGAGACAGAGGGGTGTGAGACAGGGCGCGACACAGGGATGTGAGACAGGGTGTGAGACAGAGGAGTGTGAGACAGGGCGCGACACAGGGATGTGAGACAGGGTGTGCGACCTCACCTTGCACTGGATGAAGGGCCTGAG
>NW_021963958.1:57500-62500 GCF_902167405.1 Gadus morhua | reverse complement strand
CCGGCCCCCCCACCTCATGTGGGACTTGATGTCGAGCAGCTCCAGGGCGGTGACGCGCGGCTCCCCGGCCACGTTCTGCAGGATCTTGAGGCGGGGGCCGCAGTGCTTGTAGAACTCGGTGCAGACGTTGAGCAGCGCCTCGCGCGGCCGCCTGAACTCCTCCCGCGCATGGCGCTCGTCCAGCTCCTCCCTGGGGAGGCCCTGGCCCTCCTCCAGGAGGTGCAGGTTGTCCCTGGGGGGGTGGGGGCACACACACACACACACACACACACACACCATACACACACACACACACACACACACATACACACACACACACAGACCATACACACACACACACACACACACAAATTAATGGGATATACAAACCCATGAATGCACACAACAAACACGCACACTCAAAGTTAACACACACACACACACAGACAAACACAGACACACGCATGCCCGCAAACACACACACAAACCCATGAACGCACACACACGGACACACGCAAATGCAGACACACAGACACACACACAGTGTTGGCCCCTACAGATAGTGAGGGCCCCTACAGTTAGTGAGGGCCCCTACAGATAGTGAGGGCCCCTACAGATAGTGAGGGCCCCTACAGATAGTGAGGGCCCCTACAGTTAGTGAGGGCCCCTACAGTGAGTGAGGGCCCCTACAGATAGTGAGGGCCCCTACAGTTATTGAGGGCCCCTACAGATAGTGAGGGCCCCTACAGTGAGTGAGGGCCCCTACAGATAGTGTGGGCCCCTACAGTTACTGAGGGCCCCTACAGATAGTGAGGGCCCCTACAGATAGTAAGGCCCCTACAGATAGTGAGGGCCCTACAGATAGTGTGGGCCCCTACAGTTAGTGAGGGCCCCTACAGATAGTGAGGGCCCCTACAGACCTGGTGTTGGCCCCTCCTGCCATGGCGTGGTTGGTGGTGGTGGCCCCTTTGTGGGCCTGGTCACAGCGGGACAGCTGGGGGGCCGTCATGGGCCTGGAGCACATCACAGACACACAGTCCTGACTCTCATGTTATTAAGGTTAATCTCATGTTATTAATGTTCATCTCATGTTATTAAAGTCCATCTCATGTTATTAAAGGTAATCTCATGTTATTAATGTTCATCTCATGTTATTAATGTTAATCTCATGTTATTAATGTTAATCTCATGTTATTAATTTTAATCTCATGTTATTGATGTTAATCTCATGGTATTAATTTTAATCTCATGTTATTAATGTTAATCTCGTGTTAGTAAAATTAATCTTGTGTTAGTAAAATTAATCTCATGTTATTAATGTTAATCTCATGTTATCAATGGAGGGCCGACATATGGATGTTTGTGGGTGTCTGGACCCAGCAAGAAGGCGACGAACGTGCATAACTTTGTGTGTTTTGTGTTGTTGTGTAATTGTTGTGTTGTGTGTGTGTGTCTGACCTGGTGAGGGCCTCTGAGCTGTACAGCAGGGCCTGCAGGGACGTTGCCAGGGCGGCGATGGCGGCGATCTCGTCCCTGGCGGCGGAGGCGGTCTCCATGGTGACCGTGTTGCTCTTCAGCTTCTGCAGGAAGCACGGCACCAGCGCCTCCAGCACCATCAGCATCTGGAGGCTGGGCGGAGCCACACACAGGACACGCCCCGTCACACACAGGACACGCCGCGTCACACAGAGGACACGCCCCTTGTCACACACAAGACACGCCCTCATCACACACAGGACACGCCCCGTCAAACACAGGACACGCCCCGGTTAAACTTGGCGGGGCAACACACAGGACATGCCCCCCGTTAGACTGGGTGGGCGGAGCATCAAACACAGGACACACCCCCATCACACACGGCTCCACTCCTGGATACACCAGACGCATTAGCTAGGGCAGGTGTAGAGGTGAGACAGGTGTGTAGGTAAGACAGGTGGAGGTAAGACAGGTGTAGAGGTGAGACAGGTGGAGGTGAGACAGGTGGAGGTAAGACAGGTGTAGAGGTTGGAGCAGGTGTTTAGTTAGAACAGGTGGACGCAAGATAGGTGTGTGGCTAAGAACAGGTGATGGTGAGACCGGTGTTTGTGGGACAGGTGGAGGAGACACAGGTGACTGTGAGACAGGTGTGTGGCTAAGAACAGGTGAAGGTGAGGCAGGTGACTGTGAGACAGGTGTGTGGCTAAGAACAGGTGAGGGTGAGACAGGTGTGTTTGAGACAGGTGTGTGGCTAAGAACAGGTGAGGGTGAGACAGGTGACTGTGAGACAGGTGAGACAGGTGAGGGTGAGACAGGTGTGTGTGTGTGGGACAGGTGAAGGTGAGACAGGTGTGTGTGGGACAGGTGGAGGTGACACAGGTGTCTGTGAGACAGGTGTGTTTGAGACAGGTGTGTGGCTAAGAACAGGTGAAGGTGAGACAGGTGTCTGTGAGACAGGTGAGACAGGTGAGAGGCTAAGAACAGGTGAAGGTGAGACAGGTGTGTGTGGGACAGGTGGAGGTGACACGGGTGTCTGTGAGACAGGTGTGTGGCTAAGAACAGGTTTGTGTGAGACGGGTGTGTGTGAGACGGGTACCTCCTGAAGGACTCGGGGGCGTAGGCGACCACGGTGACACAGAGCTTGATGGCGTCGGTGAGGGAGAAGCACAGGTCCTCGCTGCCGTAGCAGAAGTCTGAGGCAGAGCAGAGGGGCAGAGGGCCGTTGTGTGGTCGTTGTTGGGATCTGTTGTGTTGTTATTGTTGTGTTGGAGTGACGTCGGCCCGCTTAAAGCGAGCGGAGCACCTCAACTCTACAACCCTTTTTACACTTTGGTTGTACCATGTGTTGTTGTGTTGTTGTTGTTGTTGTGTTGTTGTGTACCTGTGAGTGCAGGGGTTTTTCCGCCCTGACCAGCTGCAGGGCGTCCAGGGTTGTGTTGTTGTGTTGTGTTGTTGTGTTGTGTTGTGTTGTGTTGTGTTGTTGTGTTGTTGTGTTGTTGTTGTGTACCTAGGGAGTGGAGGGGCTTGTCGGCCCTGACCAGCTGCAGGGCGTCCAGGGTTGTGTTGTTGTGTTGTGTTGTGTTGTTGTGTTGTTGTGTTGTTGTTGTGTACCTAGGGAGTGCAGGGGCTTGTCGGCCCTGACCAGCTGCAGGGCGTCCAGGGTTGTGTTGTTGTGTTGTTGTGTTGTTGTTGTGTACCTAGGGAGTGCAGGGGCTTGTCGGCCCTGACCAGCTGCAGGGCGTCCAGGGTTGTGTTGTTGTGTTGTGTTGTGTTGTGTTGTGTTGTGTTGTGTTGTTGTGTTGTTGTGTTGTGTACCTAGAGAGTGGAGGGGCTTGTCGGCCCTGACCAGCTGCAGGGCGTCCAGGGTGTCGGGCCCCTCCCTCTCGAGGCTCAGCAGCAGGTGGAACAGGCACTGGGCCGACACCCCCTTGTTCAGCCCGGTGGTGGTGCTGGACTGAGGACCACACGGACACATACATGTGGGTGTAGAGATATATGCATGGGCACATACATATGTGTTCATTTATGTCTATAATATATCTATTCATACAGTTGTATAGGTATGTATATATGTGTGTATACATGTGCGTACATATGTTTGTATATGAACAGGTGTGTGTATATATATGTGAGTATATGTATGTTTATATGTGAGTACAGTGAAGGTGTGTCCTCACGCTGAACTCGAGCAGCGGCGCTACGCTAGCGAACAGCTGCAGGACGAAGGGTTTGCGGTGGAGGACGTAGAACTGCCGGCAGCAGAACTCCATCCCCTGACGTAGAAGAGGGTTGCTTTCGTAGTCGGCATACACCTGCGACACACACACATGGACCGCCGTGCTAGATATACTAGGCAGAGGATAGCTCTCGTAAATACATATCAATACATATTAGTGCTGTCAGTTAAACGCGTTATTAACGGCGTTAACGCAAGCCAATTTTAACAGCGTTAATTTTATTATCGCGCGATTAACGCAATTCTTTTATTATTATTTTTTTTTTCTTTGGCTCAAAACAAATAAGCAGTAGCCTGACTGCTATGTTGAAGGCAGTATGTTTGTATGTTCATCGTTTAATTGCACTATAGGGTTTTTTTTTGTATCGTCCTGTTTTGATCAGTATATGCCAATGTTTGCACAAGGCAAGCCGATGCACTTCTCCATGTTGATAAGAGCATAAAAATGGGAAAAATTAATCGGACAAACAGATCAAGGGATATTTAGCATAGAAAAAATAATTGCGATTAATCGCGAGCAATCGCGAGCAATCACGATTAATCGTGAGTTAACTATGGCATTACTGTGATTAATTGCGATTAAATATTTTAATCGCTTGACAGCACTAATATATATATAAAACATAGTAGTAATTATGCTGCATTAATAGTACTAGCAGTAGTATAGTATAGTAGTACTAGTAGTCGAAGTCCTCTAGTAGTGTAGTACTCAGTGTAGTACCCTAGTAGTACACTGGTATTACTAGTAGTAGTACTCTTGCAGTACTAGTACCTGTAGCATGGTGGGCAGTATCCGCTGGTACCCGCTCAGGGAGAACAGGTGGTTAAAGTACTCTGAAATACTTTAGTAGTACTCTAGTAGTAGTAGTAGTAGTAGTAGTAGTAGTAGTACTTGAGTATTAGTAGTACTCTGGTAGTATTGTACCTGCAGCATGGTGGGCAGTATCCACTGGTAGCCGCTCAGGGAGAAGAGGTGGTTGAAGTGCACGGCGGTGTTGATTGCAGTGGCGGTGTACTGCCTGAGGAGGGCGCTGTCCTCGGGGTGCAGCAGCAGCGCGCCGTTGAACACGTTGAGGAAGAGCATCATCTCGTCGCCCCAGGGGTACTCACTGGGCATGCCCAGGAACATCTCCTCCAGCAGCTTGATCCACAGCACCTTGTGGAGCGTGTCCAGCCCAAACAGCTCCTTGCCTGCAGGGCGCAGCAGAGGGGTGAGGGTTAGCTGGAGCTAACCGACCAGGCAAAGAGCTAAGGCTAGCCACCCATGCTTAGCTGCTAAATTAGCTAGCAACGAAGTGGGGTTCGCAGC
>NW_021963958.1:45000-50000 GCF_902167405.1 Gadus morhua | reverse complement strand
GGTTTGCCGGTTCGAGACCCTGGACCGCTGTGTAGCGTGTGTTTCCTCGGTGCTGGGACCCCGATTGGTAGCGAGTCGCGGGGAGGAGTGTGTAACTTCAGGGAACTGAAACCGCTGAGCCAAATGACCCACCCTCCCTTTGGATGAGAGCGTTTGTGGTCCTCTAATCTCTAATCCCGGGTTGCCGGTTCGAGCCCATACCCGTAGCAGCAGTGTAGGGTCAACAGAGCCGGCTTTAGATTGGTCCCGGGACCAGGTTTTGGAGTACGGTTTAGGGAGGTGACAGGCCAAACACCGAGCTGTGTTTGGTATACTATAACTGCTAACCCAGACGTCCGCGTTGCGACACATCGACATGAGCAAGGCAGCCCCGGAAGGCTGAGCGGTTCATCTGGAGGACTCTAAGGGCAGTAGGAGGAAGGAGGAAGAGGAAGGGTAGAGGAAGGGTAGCGAGGGCGCTGAAGAAGTTTCTTTAGGATCTGAAGAACTTCCTTAAGGACCGTAGAGATGGGGGACACCTAGATTCAGACGCTCTCCTTAAACCCTTTGTGAGCTCAGGTGTTCAGGGCTGGAGGACAGGTGTGTGTGGCTGGCTCTCCGTTAACGGGCTCCACACACTGCGCCATTACGAATATCGTACGACTTACGTCAGAGATTATCGGCCGAGCCTTCGGACACCGGCCGAGCTTGGTGTGAGCCCACGTCTCTGTGGATCGGCTGGCTGCCGGCCGTCTGGCGTCGTTCAGAATCGGCTAACGATCAGCTAACGTTATGCTAACAGTTTGCTAACATTTGGCTAACGTTTGGCTGACGTTCGGCTAACATTGGCCTGCAGCCGTTTTGGTCGGGGAGAGCCGACGGAGGTCCGAACGGCCCAGTGTGTGGGGCCCTGTGAGGCATGAGGAGGGCAAGGCAGTGGGGGTCCCCTGGGGGGCCGGTCAGGAGGCCATACCCCCCCCCTGAACGGGACGGCACTCACAATCATGCTCGTACACAGACACACAGTGAGACGCATGGCATGGACGCAGCTCCACAAAGCCCAGGCAGCTGTGCACTTCTTCAAACTGTCGTGCACGCACACACGCACACACACACACGCACACACACACACACACACACACACACACACACACACACACAGACGACAACGCCTCACACTCATGCTGTATGTGCGTCGTTTTTGTTGTTGTTGAACAATCAGCTTCAGGCACGAGACACTAGGCTAGGTCCCCCTTAACACCCAAGATGCAACAGTAGCCAGACCGACCTATGGGAGGTCCAACGAATGAGAGGTCACTAGCTTTGGGTTCGGCCAAACAGGGAGATGGACGCCGGGTGTCGTTGGATGTTTGGGTTTTGTCATTCAGTCGCCGGCTGGCGGGGGGAACATGATGCAACAACATAAGCATCCATAGAAAAGTCTGGACTTACGATGGTGCGGCCTGAGTGAATGAGTGAGGGGTACTAAAAACAAAGACAGTTGAGACATTACAGGCGGCGTGCTTACACTGGCGCAAAACCCTCACGGTTCACAGAGTAAAAGTCCCCCCCCCCCCCCCCCCCCCCCCCCCCCAGCTCTGTGTACTGTAGGGACTCTTACTTTGGGAACCCCCGTGTCCACATGTTTGGTAAAAGCCTGCATTAGGTGATGAGGTGGTTTAGCAAGGCCTTCAGGACAAACCAAACACTACCACCGAATTATAGGGACAGTGCCCCTCTGGGATTGGCTGCTCGCATGGATTTCAGGGGATGTCACGCGCCGTATGAACCAATGAGAGACCAGGAGGGGCGGTGCTTGGTGCGACTCCGGTGCTTTGAGTTACATGTTTTTGTAACGTCAGAGATTTAATGTCAGGTAAAAAACATTGAATGTATTTCACTGACACTATGCAACTTGGTGAAAGCTTAATCGAAAAGGAAGTACGATGGACTACATGAGTTTAGGTCGATGGACATACCCCAGATAACAAAAACCTAATTTAATTAAACTTTTATTAAATTGAACCTATCACGATATCCATGTTTTTTTAAACCCAGATCAAACAAAATACAGGCGTCAGACATACTGGGACTGAAGTGGTATTGTGCCAAAGTGATCGTAATATGTACTCAATAATTGATTGCGTATATTTGTGGAAGGCTACGAACGCTGCTAATATTAGCACGTCACCAAAAAGTTCTAACAAAACAACATAGCATTTAGCTAGCAGCAGTTCACTGGTAAAACAGGTGTCTGCTATGGCCTGTGATTGGTTACCCAGGCGTGGAGGTGGGCGGGACTTACAGACTGGTCTTCGTTGATCGGGTCCTGGACGCTGCCGCTGTTCTGGGGCACCCAGGGGGGGTCGAACATGGGCACACAGGGCATGCCCAGGATGGGGGAGGGCAGGGTGAAGTTTATACTGGGAGGTGGGATCTGGAACACAACGGAGACTCTCAGGCACTTCTGAAGGTTTACTGCGGCTTTGGGGCCCTACCATGCTACGTAGCCTACCATGCTAAGTAGCCTCCCATGCTATGCTACCATGCTAAGTACCCTGCGATGGCAAGTAGTCTACCATGCTGATTACCAAACCGTGCTAAGAACCCTACCATTCTAAGTAGCCTACCATGCTAAGAACTCTACCATGCTAAGTACCCAACCGTGCTACGTAGCCTACCATGCTACGTAGCCTAGCATGCCAAGTACCCTTAAATCCCAACCATTCTAACCCTTATGATTTGGGACTCAATACAGACGTCCCTTTGCTAACCTCTAAGGGAGTCAACACACTCAAACATCACGTCCTTCCCCGTGGAGATAGAGCATCGATCGGGGTCGCCATGGAGATAAGGTGTTGACCTCACCTTGAATATCTGCTGGGCGCCCTCCTCCATGCGCGGCCACACCTGGTAGCGGAAGCGCCACAGCGTGTAGAACTTGAGGACGGAGTTGATGCGCTGGCACGCCTCCTGGTGGTGGAACTCGGCCATCATCATCTCCGTGACCACGTCGGGGACCTTCACCGCACACAGCAGGAACATGGCCGCTGGGGGGGGGGGGGGGGGGAAGGACAGTCAGGGACCTTCACCGCACACAGCAGGAACATGGCTCGTCTGGACAAGAAGCTGGGAGGGGGTTTTTACGGTGGGGATTAGGGATGACAAGGTCAACGCTTGTTTGAGAAAGAGAGAGAGAGAGAAAGAGAGAGGGAGAGAGAGAGAGAGAGATATGGAGAGAGAGACAGAGATATGGGGAGAGACAGAAAGAGAGAGAGAGAGAGTAAGAGAAAGAGAGAGAGAGAGAGAGAGAAAGAGAAATGAAAGGACTGTGAAATCACAGCAACTATAGACCAGGACCAACTGTAGTAAACCCTTATGTCCGTTCTGAAGCATCCCCCCTGCCCCTCTGAACACCAAACCCTTATCTGAGTGTATCTTGACCTCCTGCTGACCCTTCTGTACCTCTGTCTGTCCTCACCTGCGGCGGCCGTACCTCTGTCTGTCTGTCTGTCTGTCTGTCTGTGTGTCTGTCTGTCTTTCTGCCTCTCTGTCTGTCTGTCTGTCTGTCTGTGTGTCTGTCTGCCTCTCTGTCTGTCCGTCTGTCTGTCTGTGTGTCTGTCCTCCCCTGCGGCGGCCGTACCTCTTCTGCCTGTCGGTCTGTCTGTCTGTCTGTCTGTCTGTCTGGCTGTCTGACTGCCTGTCTGTCTGTCTGTCCTCACCTGCGGCGGCGGCCATGTGCTCGTCCACGCTGAGCATTAGCTCCCAGGCAGCGGGCTGGATGTCTCCGTACATGTCGTCCGTCAGGATGGGGGCCGCCTTGATCAGCAGGGACAGGGGGGCCGGCGACAGGCTCAGCACCTGGGCACAGGTGAGAGAGGGGCGGGGCAAAGGTGAGACAGGGGAGGGGCACAGGTGAGACAGGCGCGGGGCACAGGTGAGACAGGGGCGGGGCACAGGTGGGACAGGGGCGGGGCACAGGTGAGACAAGGGCAGGGTGCAGGTGAGACAGGGGCGGGGCACAGGTGAGACAGGAGGGACACAGGTGAGACAGGGGCGGGGCTCTTGGTCTGACAGGTGTTGGTTACCTGGTCTGAAGGTGTGTGGCCAGGTGTTGGTTACCTGGTCTGCCAGGTGTGTGGCCAGGTGTTGGTTACCTGGTCTGCCAGGTCTGTGGCCAGGTGTTGGTTACCTGGTCTGCCAGGTGTGAGACCAGGTGTTGGTTACCTGGTCTAACAGGTGTGTGACCACCAGGTGTTGGATACCTGGTCTGCCAGGTGTGTGGCCAGGTGTTGGTTACCTGGTTGCGGATGTACTTCAGCATGCCGGTGTCCTTCTTGCCCTCGGCCCCCAGCTCGGTGGGTCTCCTCTTCATGGAGGGGGTGCGGAGACACGACTTGTCAGAACACTGCAGGACACACAGGGGAGACTCACTAGAACCTCAGCCCTCCTCACAACCAGTGACCCACTGGTCATCACTCTCCCTCCTCCTCACCACTGCTCCTTTACACTCACCCTCCCCCCTCCTCTCTCTCCCCGCTCCCCCATTCTCCCACTCCGTGGTCCTCTCGGCCTCTTCTCTCCTTCTATCGCTCTCTACCCTCTCCCCCTTTCCCTCCCTCTCTCCTCCCTATCTCCCACTCTCTTCCTTCCTCCCTCTCTCCTCCATCCCCCCCTCCCCCCACCCTCTTTCTCCCAATCTTTCTGCCCCCCCTTTCCCCCTCCCTCCCCTCCTCTTTCCTCCCTCCCCCTCTCTCACCCCTCCCATCTCCTTGCTCTTCTTGGCGCGGGCCCCCTGCTGGCCGGCCCCGGTGCTGCCCTCCCTCTCCTCCCCCCCCCCTCCCCCCTCCCCTCCCCCCTCCCCTCTACCTCCTTGCTCTTCTTGGCGCGGTCCCCCTGCTGGCCGGTGGCGGCGCTGCCCTCCCTCTCCTCCCCCCTCCCCTCCCCCCTCCCCTCTAACTCCTTGCTCTTCTTGGCGCGGTCCCCCTGCTGGCCGGCGGCGGCGCTGCCCTCCCTCTCCT
>NW_021963958.1:17500-37500 GCF_902167405.1 Gadus morhua | reverse complement strand
TGGCTAACGTGCGTAGCATCGTACGGCAGGAAGACGGAGCCTTGTGGACACAGAATCACGCATTCTTCAGCGACATTTCTTCTACTTTGTATTTTTGGTGTTCTAGGACAGTTGGTAATTTTTTTGAGGGACAATAGAATAGGGATGTAGAAAGTTTAGAAACGATCAAGATTTTAAATGCAGTTGTTGTTGTTGATATCGTCTCATAAAGATATACATACTAAAATAAGGTATGATTGGCAAAGTGTTAGAGGTTTTACTAGCATGTTCAGCACGGGCCGTTTTCAGGCCATCTCATTGTTAAAATAGCAAATTAATTAACTATAATTAAGGCTTGGAGACGAGGCTAGGGGACCAGGCAAGTAATCTAGGCTAAGGTTAAAGGCTAGGAGCCGAGGCTAGGGGACAAGGCTAGGAGTCAAGGCTAGTAGCCAAGGTAAGCACGATGGACAGGAAACACAACGACGACGACGACGATGGACACAGGAACGAGAGAGAGACAGCAAGAGAGAGACAGCAAGAGAGAGACAGCAAGAGAGAGAGAGACAGCAAGAGAGAGAGAGACAAAAAGAAAGAGACAGCAAGAGAGAGACAGCAAGAGAGAGAGAGACAGAGAGAGAGCGAGAGCGAGAGACAGAGACAGAGACAGAGCGAGAGACAGAGACAGAGAGCGAGAGACAGAGCGAGAGACAGAGAGAGAGAGAGAGAGCGAGAGGGAGAGGGAGAGGGAGAGGGAGAGACAGAGACAGAGACAGAGACAGAGACAGAGACAGAGAGACAGACAGAGAGCGAGAGCGACAGAGCGAGAGCGAGAGAGAGAGAGAGAGAGAGAGAGAGAGAGAGAGAGAGACGGTACGGTAGAGACAGGGTGAGAGAGAGCGGCCGGGGGGACGGGGGTGCGATCCGCCCAGGATCTCTACCGTCTTTCTCCTCAGTGTGGTGAAGTTTGGAGGGGTTCCTCCTGCCCGACCTCCATTTACCGAGACGCTTGAAGAAGTTCTCCTCCTCGTCCGCACCGGCCACGCCCTCCGACAGCTTGACCGCACTGGTGAACTTCACCTGGAACACAGGTACACACACACACACACACACACACACACACTGGTGAGTTCACCTGGAACACAGGTACACACACACACACACTGGTGAGTTCACCTGGAACACAGGTACACACACACACACACACACACACTGGTGAGTTCACCTGGAACACAGGTACACACACACACACTGGTGAGTTCACCTGGAACAGGTACACACACACACACACACACACACTGGTGAGTTCACCTGGAACACAGGTACACACACACACACTGGTGAGTTCACCTGGAACACAGGTACACACACACACACACACACACACTGGTGAGTTCACCTGGAACACAGGTACACACACACACACACACACTGGTGAGTTCACCTGGAACACAGGTACACACACACACACACACACACACACACACGTACACTGGTGAGTTCACCTGAAACACAGGTACACACACACACACACACTGGTGAGTTCACCTGGAACACAGGTACACACACACACAGAGATTGGTGACTTCACCTGGAACACAGGTATTCAAACACACTGCTGAACTTCACCTGGAACACAGGGGCACACAGACAGGTGACGTCAGGTGCACACAAACAAACAGGTGAGTACACCTGTGACACACAGGTTAATACACCCAGGTGCACTTCAAGTGAATCACAGGTTAATCCATGGGTAAACCTCACCGGGGATACACAGGTCAACACAGATGAACACACACGTAGATGATCCGCTGGGTCTCTGGGTTAGGCTCTGACCTTTGAACTCTGGCGTATGAAAGAGAGTCTGTCCACGGAGCTGATGTCCAGCAGGTCCTCCACACCGTCCGTCAGTCCCGAGAGGGACGATCGCTTCAGCCAGTTACCTAGGAGTTAACAGGGAGGAGGAGGAGTTAACAGGGAGGAGGAGGAGGAGTTAAGAGGGAGGAGGAGCTAACAGGGAGGAGGAGGAGTTAACAGGGAGGAGGAGGAGTTAACAGGAAGGAGGAGGAGGAGTTAACAGGGAGGAGGGGCACAGGGATGGACTGGGATGACCAGGAACACAAGGTTTCATGGCAATGGGATGGAGGGTTTCCATGGCAACGGCGGAAGGGAGGGCTTTCATAGCAACGGGTGACAGGGAGTGTTTCGACGGCAACGCGGGGGAGGGAAGGTTTCCATGGCAGCGGGAGAGAGGGAGAGGTTTCCACGACAACAGAAGGGAAGGAGGGTTTCCATGACAGCGGGGGGGCGGGGGTCTCCCGGCCAGCGGGGGGGGGGGGGGGGGGGGGGGGGTATATGACCCTTGACCTACGTAGGACAGAGAGCGTGAGTGGCAGGCGGACTGTCCCACGGCATGCTACAGGGGACAAGAAGGAACGCCAGAACCGACCAATCAGAGATGAGGTGAGCTGACAACGGAGCAATCAGAGATGAGGTGAGCTGGTAACGGACCAATCAGAGATGAGGTGAGCTGGTAAGTGCCCAATAGGAGATCGGCGGACACTTGGGGAGTCTTGTTAGAATGAAATGTTAGAATGCAGTGAGATGCAGCGTCACATCACACAGCGTGGCATCTAACAGGACGATATCATACAGTATGACATCAAGACAGCATGTCAGCATGACATCACACAGCGTGGCATCTAACAGGACGATATCATACAGTATGACATCAAGACAGCATGTCATCATGACATCACACAGCGTGGCATCTAACAGGACGATATCATACAGTATGACATCAAGACAGCATGTCAGCATGACATCACACAGCGTGGCATCTAACAGGACGATATCATACAGTATGACATCAAGACAGCATGTCATCATGACATCACACAGCGTGGCATCTAACAGGACGATATCATACAGTATGACATCAAGACAGCATGTCATCATGACATCACACAGCGTGGCATCTAACAGGACGATATCATACAGTATGACATCAAGACAGCATGTCATCATGACATCACACAGCGTGGCATCTAACAGGACGATATCATACAGTATGACATCAAGACAGCATGTCATCATGACATCACACAGCGTGGCATCTAACAGGACGATATCATACAGTATGACATCAAGACAGCATGTCATCATGACATCACACAGCGTGGCATCTAACAGGACGATATCATACAGTATGACATCAAGACAGCATGTCATCATGACATCACACAGCGTGGCATCTAACAGGACGATATCATACAGTATGACATCAAGACAGCATGTCATCATGACATCACACAGCGTGGCATCTAACAGGACGATATCATACAGTATGACATCAAGACAGCATGTCATCATGACATCACACAGCGTGGCATCTAACAGGACGATATCATACAGTATGACATCAAGACAGCATACAGTATGACTTCATGACAGCATACAACATCAGTCAATAGAAGGAGGGTCTATAGGAGGAGGGTCTATAAGAGGAGGGTCTATAGGAGGATGATCTAAAGGGGGAGGGTCTATAGGAGGAGGGTCTACAAGAGGAGGGTCTATAGGAGGATGGTCTACAGGAGGAGGGTCTATAGGAGGAGGATCTAAAGGGGGAGGGTCTACAGGAGGAGGGTCTATAAGAGGAGGGTCTATAGGAGGATGGTCTACAGGAGGAGGATCTAAAGGGGGAGGGTCTACAGGAGGAGGGTCTATAAGAGGAGGGTCTAAAGGAGGAGGGTCTACAGGAGGAGGGTCTACAGGAGGAGGGTCTACAGGGGGAGGGTCTACAGGAGGAGGGTCTACAGGGGGAGGGTCTACAGGGGGAGGGTCTACAGGAGGAGGGTCTACAGGAGGAGGGTCTACAGGAGGAGGGTCTATAGGAGGAGGGTCTACAGGGGGAGGGTCTACAGAAGGGGGGCCTGAAGGAGGAGGGTCTACAGGGGGAGGGTCTACAGGGGAAGGGTCTACAGGAGGAGGGTCTTCAGGGGGAGGGTCTTCAGGAGGAGGGTCTACAGGAGGAGGGTCTATAGGAGGAGGGTCTTCAGGGGGAGGGTTTACAGGGGGAGGGTCTACAGGGGGAGGGTCTACAGGAGGAGGGTCTATAGGAGGAGGGTTTACAGGGGGAGGGTCTACAGGAGGAGGGTCTACAGGGAGAGGGTCTTCAGGGGGAGGGTCTACAGGGGGAGGGTCTACAGGCGGGGGGCGTTACCGATGGGCAGCTTGAGTTTCTTGCGGAGGGAGATGCGTCGGGAGCGGGAGCGTGTGCGGCGGTCCGTGGTGGTCCCGGAGTGGGCGGTGGTGCACTCGGACGTGTCCTGTTCTGATTGGCTGCTGGTGTCGCTGGCCGCGCTCTGGGACTTAAACATCTTCCTCCAGAAGTCCTTCCTGCCCAGGAGGGCTCCGGGGAGCTGCTCTTCACTGAGGGGGGAGGGGGGGGGGAGAGAGGAGAGGAGAGGAGAGAGGAGGAGAGGAGGTGGAGAGAGGAGGAGAGAGGAGAGGAGGAGGAGAGGAGGAGAGAGGAGAGAGGAGGTGGAGAGAGGAGAGAGGAGGAGAGAGGAGAGGGGAGAGAGGAGAGGAGAGAGGAGAGAGGAGAGAGAGGAGAGGAGGAGGAGAGGAGAGAGGAGAGGAGGAGGAGGAGGAGAGAGGAGAGGGGAGAGAGGAGAGGAGGAGGAGGAGGAGGAGGAGAGAGGAGAGAGGAGAGAGAGGAGAGGAGAGGAGGAGGAGAGGAGAGAGGAGAGGAGGAGGAGGAGGAGAGGAGAGGAGAGGAGGAGGAGAGGAGAGAGGAGAGGAGAGAGGAGGAGAGGAGAGAGGAAAGGAGGAGGAGAGGAGTGTCAAGGATAGGAGAAGGAGAAACAGAGGAGGAGGGCAGGAAGTGAGACTAAGTGATCTCCTGTATGGGACATCCCCATCCTCTCCTGTAAGGGCCTTCAGTGTTGCATGATGGGAGATGTAGTCCCAGGGGGTGACTCACTGTTCGGGGGTCTGGGGGGGTCGGCTGGAGATGTAGCTGTGGCACTCGTCAGCAGCCCCCGACAGAGGACCCCTCTCCCCCGCCTCCGACCTGACACACACACACACACACACACACACACACACACACACACAATGCCCACACACACACACACACACACACACACACACAATGCCCACACAAACACACACACACAAACACACACACACACACACACACACACACACGATCGATGCACAAACACACACACACAATGCACAAACATACAAACACACACACACACGCATGCACACACACACACACCCACACACGCACACACACACACAGTCAACTCAAACCATGACATGGGGGCGGCGGCGTCCCTCAGAGCACTGGGAGGGCTGTGATTGGTGGAGGGCTGTGATGGGTGGAGGGCTGTGATGGGTGGAGGGCTGTGATTGGTGGAGGGCTGTGATGGGTGGAGGGCTGTGATTGGTGGAGGGCTGTGATGGGTGGAGGGCTGTGATTGGTGGAGGGCTGTGATGGGTGGAGGGCTGTGATGGGTGGATGGCTGTGATTGGTGGAGGGCTGTGATGGGCGGAGGGCTGTGATTGGTGGAGGGCTGTGATGGGTGGAGGGCTGTGATTGGCGGAGGGCTGTGATTGGTGGATACCTGCGGGGCGCGGCCGTCTTGGCGTCCTCCCGGTCGTCGGGCTTCTTGCCGGCGGCCACCTTCTCTGCGCTGTCCAGGAGCGCGCTCAGAGCGACCCGCCGGAACACGTTCCCGTGGGACTCCTTAATGAACTGGACCAGCTGACGGATGTCACAGTACAGACCCTGGGGAGAGGAGGGGGAGGAGGGGAGGGGGGAGGAGGGGAGGGGGGGGGGGGGGTGAGGAGGAGGGGGGTTAAAAGTGTACATAATGAAATACATAATATGGTACACAAGTAAGTACATTTATATGTGTTTATTTAAAACATAAATATTAGGCTAAATGTGTATAATACACACCACATTGCAGGTAAAGGTATTTAATAACTAACTAACTAACTATAGAATAATTAAAAAAGTTTGATCACTTAAACATAGTGAGTAGGTGAACTTAAAGCTGCTGTAGGGGATATTTGAGAATGTTAAGAGAGAGCAGAGAAGATCCAGATTTAGAAACTTAACAACCCCCCAAAAAGAGATCTGCTCCCTCCTCCACTACGGCTCTCCTCCAGTGGGAACCCTTGCATCTTACGCACCTGTGATTGACAGGCAAGACGGTTCCCTGAACCAATCAGGGAAGAGATGCCCTGCCATTCAGAAATGAGGGGGGGGATCAAATCCCATAATAAACATCAGATCTCTAATCTCACCTACAGCACCTTTAAAAATCCCCCTGACCCCCCCCCCCGCGCTCCGGCAGCAGATGGTACGGACCAGGTTCTCGGAGCTGTGCAGCTCGTGGGTGGTGGAGGCACAGCGTGTGATCAGGGACTTGAACATGCAGCCCACCACCACCGCCTCCATGCTCTGGGCCAGCGACTTGCAATCCCCCGTCGTGAAGTTGTTCCCGAAGCCCGCCTTGTCTGGGCGGAGGCGGGCGGGGCGTACCATTACACACACGGGGAGAGGAGGTTAGTCTCAAGAATACATCCTGCTTTAAATAGAGTACAACCTGTGTTAATTAGAGTACATCCAGTATTACATAGAATACATCCTGTTTAGATATAAGGCAAGATATCCCCTGTGTGTACTTATGCTGGTTTATATATGAATACAGGTGTACTACTTATACTGGTTTATATATGAATACAGGTGTACTACTTATGCTGGTTTATATATGAATACAGGTGTACTACTTATACTGGTTTATATATGAATACAGGTGTACTACTTATACTGGTTTATATATGAATACAGGTGTACTACTTATACTGGTTTATATATGAATACAGGTGTACTACTTATACTGGTTTATATATGAATACAGGTGTACTACTTATACTGGTTTATATATGAATACAGGTGTACTACTTATACTGGTTTATATATGAATACAGGTGCAATAGTTATACTAGTTTATATTTGAATACATGGTGTAATACTTACACTGGTTTATATTTGAATACATGGTGTACTACTTATACTACTTTTCTTTTGATTATATATACATATATACAGTATTTTTTTGATGGATATCTTTAGTAACTGCTTTGGCGATGTTGATATTTATTTCCCTTGCCAATAAAGTTCTATGATTTGAGTTGATTACAAAGAGTCTAACAAACACTGAAACAATACGACAGAGGGGGGGAGGGGGGATGGACAGGAGGAGAAAATCTGAAGCGAATGAGTTGGCGGGGGGGGGGGGGGCTGTGGGGGGGTGAAGCAAACTGAAAGGAATTCTGGGATTCGTAGCAAAGATTACATGCCTGTGAATGAGTCCCCCTACTGAAGCCTGTCTGATACCTCAATCCATCCCTCTCTCTCTCTCTCTCTCATCCTCGCGCTCTCTCTCCCTCTCTCTCTCCCTCGCTCTCTCTCTCTCCCTCTCTCTCTCCCTCGCTCTCTCTCTCTCCCTCGCTCTCTCTCTCTCTCTCCCTCGCTCTCTCTCTCTCTCTCTCTCTCCCTCGCTCTCGATCCAACTCTAACTCTAACTCTAACTCTCTCTCTCTCTCTCTCTCTCTCTCTCTCTCTCTCTCTCTCTCTCTCTCTCTCGCTCTAACTCTCCCTCTCCCTCTCCAAGTCTCTCTCTGTCTGTCTCTCTACCATAAGGGTCTCAATGAGAGAGGGGGGGAGAAGTGGGAGGGAGGAGGAGGAGCAGGGGGAGGAGCAGGAGAGGGTGTGATTGGGGGAGGCGGGCGAGTATCTCATCAGCTGGTTGTATTAGTAATTGATTATGATCAATAATCGATAATCAACAATGTATTGATTGATGGTTATTGATTAAAGATGATTATTGATTATTGATTACGGGTAACTACCTATGTTTCTTTTTTTGGCCCTCCGCGATCTTTCCCCTGCACTGCCGTACTCTGGAAGAGAAAAGAGGCGGGCACACAGGTTGATTGACAGCACGGACGTGTGCGTGTCGGTTGGGGCGCCAGCCCGACACGCACACGCACAAAACACACACACATACCACACAACAAACAGCGCACAACATGCTCACACACACACAAAGACACACGCACACACTTGCGCACGCACAGAGTATACAGACACAGAGATACTCATGGCTTGGGTAACTTGCCAATGCCGTGTTCCTCCAATGGTTGTGAGGTACTCGGTCGATACAGACACAATGCAATACTCCATACTGCAGTATTCTGGGTATTGGATACTGGGTACTACATTTTTGTGTACACAGAGATTGAGATATTGCAGTGTACTGGGTACTGAATACTACTTTACTGGTCACATAGAGGTAGAGGTACTACAGCATTCTAGGGCCTTAGAGATACTGCAGTATTCTGGGACCTTAGAGATACTGCAGTACTCTGGGTATTGGGTAGTGAATACTACGTTAGCGGCCACATAGAAGTAGAGATACTGCCGTATTCTGGGACCTTAGAGATACTGCAGTACTCTGGGACCTTAGCGATACTGCAGTACTCTGGGACCTTAGCGATACTGCAGTACTCTGGGACCTTAGCGATACTGCAGTACTCTGGCTCAGTACCATCAGTCCTGGTGCTACAGAGCCGCGGGCTGAAGCAGAGCTGCGTGGGACGACCACGCCGTAGGATTGGCAAGTCCTCAGAACGAGTGGAGGAGGAGATGAGGAGGTGGGGGTTCTGGGAGACTGGCCCACCGATCAGGAGGAGGTACCCACACATCACGCGTGAACTGGGCTGGGGTTCTGTCTTGACTGGGCTAGCATAACATTTTGAGGATGTGGCTTGTTAGCTAGTAGTGCTAGCGGGTGGGAGGGTTGGTTATTTGTAAGGTAGCCGTTGTGGGGAACGAAAAGCAGAACCTTGTTGTTGTCTGCACTGGTGAATGAAACTCGCTCACAGTAGACGGTGAGTCAGTCTGTTAACCATGAGTCTGTCTGTCTACGTTAAGATCAGATCAAAAAAATCTCACCTACTGCAGCTTTAAGAAAATCAACCCTTGTTTTAAACACATTTACCTAGCAAGTAGCGTTAGCATAGTTCTTTAGCTCGCAGTACATCTAGGTACACTACAATCAATGCTAGTTTTGAGCTAGCAGGATGTTAAGGTCGCCTACAAGCGTATTGTCATACTGGACGCCCCTGATTCCCAGTGCATTATGGGGCATTGTTTTCGTTCACCGCTGGCCAGTGCCCCCCAGAGTGCTGGGCAGCTCCCCCCCCCCCCCCCCCTGAGCGGTCGGCCCAGCGGGCCAGAACACAGAAGTCTGGAGGGCGGATGGAGGGAAGAAAGGAAAAATGGAGGAGGAACGAGGAGAAGTACAGCACAGTGGAGACAGGAGGAGGAGGAGGAGGACAGAGATATCAAACAGAGTGCTGGAGAGGGAGTTGTGAGTGAGTGGTGACACAGTAGCAGCTCAGTGAACCTCCGTGTTGTACCGCCTAGAGCCACCAGAGGGAAGCACAGCAGCACCCTGGACACCAGACCAACACACAGACTGTGTGTGTGTGTGCATGTGCGTGCATGTGTGTTTGTGTGCGTTTGTGCCTGCCCATGCTTGTGTCTGAGATAGTCAGTTTGGGGTGGCTGATACACTATATAAAAGCGCTTTGAGTGGCCACTGGTAAGAAAGACGTTATATAAATGCAGTCCATTTGCTATAACTGAGTCAGCTATGAATACTTTTGGTTGTAGGTACTCCGATTCCGATTGGATGCTTCTGACCGTTGTCACCGTGTAAGGAGGACAATTTGCTCAGATGCTTTGGCTATAGGCCCAGACGTAGGCGTTCTGAGAGGACCAGACTTACTGTCACTAACCGGCTCCATGGAGAAGGCTCAGAGGACCAGACTTACTGTCAGTAACCGGCTCCATGGAGAAGGCTCAGAGGACCAGACTGTCGCTAACCGGCTCCATGGAGAAGGCTCAGTGGACCAGACTTACTGTTGCTAACCGGCTCCATGGAGAAGGCTCAGAGGACCTGACTTACTGTCAGGTACCGGCTCCATGGAGAAGGCTCAGAGGAACTGACTTACTGTCAGTAACCGGGTCTATGTAGAAGGCTCAGAGGACCAGACTTACTGTCGCTAACCGGCTCCATGGAGAAGGCTCAGAGGACCTGACTTACTATCGGTAACCGGCTCCATGGAGAAGGCTCAGAGGACCAGACTTACTGTCGCTAACCGGCTCCATGGAGAAGGCTCAGAGGACCTGACTTACTGTCAGTAACCGGCTCCATGGAGAAGGCTCAGAGGACCAGACTTACTGTCGCTAACCGGCTCCATGGAGAAGGCTCAGAGGACCTGACTTACTGTCAGTAACCGGCTCCATGGAGAAGGCTCAGAGGACCTGACTTACTGTCAGTAACCGGCTCCATGGAGAAGGCTCAGAGGACCTGACTTACTGTCAGTAACCGGCTCCATGGAGAAGGCTCAGAGGACCAGACTTACTGTCGGTAACGGGCTCCATGCAGAAGCCCAGGAAGGCGTGCAGGAAGTCCACGATGTTGTTCAGCGAGTCCTTGTTGACGTAGTCCCGCATGGTCTGACGGAACTGGAGCTTGTTCAGCTTGTAGAGGCTGGTCAGGCAGTTCTGGGCCTGGGGTCAGGGTCAGGGGGGATGTTGGGGTACAGGTTGTAAGTATGTATCAAGTGTGGTTAATTTGTAACCCTGTCCTGTCTCTTTACCAACTGTCTAACCCCTCACTCACTCACTCACTGTCTAACCTTCGACTCCCTCACTAACTCATGCAGTAAAGCAGTTAGCCAACTGTTGGGAGATAACAACAGATGTACACCTCGCCAACCGATATTCTACCCCTTCATGATCTAGTCTCTCGCCGAGCTCTCAGTGTGGTGAGTCAGGGGAGTGAGGCGTGGCTGGTCCTCATGTGATAGCCCTGGACTAAAGGACTTAGGACTCAGTGACTCAGTATGAAACAAGTGCAAAGGAATGCTTTGGCCTCCGCCTGCCATAACAAAAAGGTGTTCTGCTGAGGTGCCTTGAGGTGTGTTGAGGTGTCCTGAGGTGTGTTGAGGTAGGTTGAGGTGTGTTGAGGTGTCCTGAGGTGTGTTGAGGTGTCCTGAGGTGTGTTGAGGTGTGTTGAGGTGTGTTGAGGTGTGTTGAGGTGTTCTGAGGTGTGTTGAGGTGTGTTGAGGTGTCCTGAGGTGTGTTGAGGTGTCCTGAGGTGTGTTGAGGTGTCCTGAGGTGTGTTGAGGTGTCCTGAGGTGTGTTGAGGTGTGTTGAGGTGTGTTGAGGTGTGTTGAGGTGTGTTGAGGTGTGTTGAGGTGTGTTGAGGTGTCCTGAGGTGTCCTGAGGTGTGTTGAGGTGTGTTGAGGTGTGTTGAGGTGTGTTGAGGTGTCCTGAGGTGTGTTGAGGTGTGTTGAGGTGTCCTGAGGTGTGTTGAGGTGTGTTGAGGTGTCCTGAGGTGTCCTGAGGTGTCCTGAGGTGTCCTGAGGTGTGTTGAGGTGTCCTGAGGTGTCCTGAGGTGTGTTGAGGTGTCCTGAGGTGTGTTGAGGTGTGTTGAGGTGTGTTGAGGTGTCCTGAGGTGTGTTGAGGTGTCCTGAGGTGTGTTGAGGTGTGTTGAGGTGTCCTGAGGTGTGTTGAGGTGTCCTGAGGTGTCCTGAGGTGTTCTGAGGTGTGTTGAGGTGTGTTGAGGTGTGTTGAGGTGTCCTGAGGTGTGTTGAGGTGTCCTGAGGTGTGTTGAGGTGTGTTGAGGTGTGTTGAGGTGTCCTGAGGTGTGTTGAGGTGTCCTGAGGTGTCCTGAGGTGTCCTGAGGTGTGTTGAGGTGTGTTGAGGTGTGTTGAGGTGTCCTGAGGTGTGTTGAGGTGTCCTGAGGTGTGTTGAGGTGTCCTGAGGTGTCCTGAGGTGTCCTGAGGTGTGTTGAGGTGTCCTGAGGTGTGTTGAGGTGTGTTGAGGTGTGTTGAGGTGTGTTGAGGTGTCCTGAGGTGTGTTGAGGTGTGTTGAGGTGTGTTAAGGTGTCCTGAGGTGTGTTGAGGTGTCCTGAGGTGTGTTGAGGTGTGTTGAGGTGTCCTGAGGTGTGTTGAGGTGTCCTGAGGTGTCCTGAGGTGTCCTGAGGTGTGTTGAGGTGTCCTGAGGTGTGTTGAGGTGTGTTGAGGTGTCCTGAGGTGTGTTGAGGTGTGTTGAGGTGTCCTGAGGTGTGTTGAGGTGTCCTGAGGTGTGTTGAGGTGTGTTGAGGTGTGTTGAGGTGTGTTGAGGTGTGTTGAGGTGTCCTGAGGTGTCCTGAGGTGTCCTGAGGTGTGTTGAGGTGTCCTGAGGTGTCCTGAGGTGTGTTGAGGTGTCCTGAGGTTTGTTGAGGTGTCCTGAGGTGTGTTGAGGTGTGTTGAGGTGTGTTGAGGTGTCCTGAGGTGTGTTGAGGTGTCCTGAGGTGTGTTGAGGTGTCCTGAGGTGTGTTGAGGTGCGTTGAGGTGTCCTGAGGTGTCCTGAGGTGTGTTGAGGTGTGTTGAGGTGTGTTGAGGTGTGTTGAGGTGTCCTGAGGTGTGTTGAGGTGTGTTGAGGTGCGTTGAGGTGTCCTGAGGTGTCCTGAGGTGTGTTGAGGTGTCCTGAGGTGTGTTGAGGTGTCCTGAGGTGTGTTGAGGTGTCCTGAGGTGTCCTGAGGTGTGTTGAGGTGCGTTGAGGTGTCCTGAGGTGTCCTGAGGTGTGTTGAGGTGTCCTGAGGTGTGTTGAGGTGTGTTGAGGTGTGTTGAGGTGTGTTGAGGTGTGTTGAGGTGTGTTGAGGTGTCCTGAGGTGTGTTGAGGTGTGTTGAGGTGTGTTGAGGTGTGTTGAGGTGTCCTGAGGTGTGTTGAGGTGTGTTGAGGTGTGTTGAGGTGTGTTGAGGTGTGTTGAGGTGTGTTGAGGTGTGTTGAGGTGTCCTGAGGTGTGTTGAGGTGTCCTGAGGTGTGTTGAGGTGTGTTGAGGTGTGTTGAGGTGTGTTGAGGTGTGTTGAGGTGTCCTGAGGTGTGTTGAGGTGTCCTGAGGTGTCCTGAGGTGTGTTGAGGTGTGTTGAGGTGTGTTGAGGTGTCCTGAGGTGTGTTGAGGTGTCCTGAGGTGTGTTGAGGTGTCCTGAGGTGTCCTGAGGTGTCCTGAGGTGTGTTGAGGTGTGTTGAGGTGTGTTGAGGTGTGTTGAGGTGTGTTGAGGTGTGTTGAGGTGTCCTGAGGTGTGTTGAGGTGTGTTGAGGTGTGTTGAGGTGTTCTGAGGTGTCCTGAGGTGTCCTGAGGTGTGTTGAGGTGTGTTGAGGTGTGTTGAGGTGTCCTGAGGTGTGTTGAGGTGTGTTGAGGTGTCCTGAGGTGTGTTGAGGTGTGTTGAGGTGTGTTGAGGTGTGTTGAGGTGTGTTGAGGTGTCCTGAGGTGTATTGAGGTGTGTTGAGGTGTGTTGAGGTGTGTTGAGGTGTGTTGAGGTGTGTTGAGGTGTGTTGAGGTGTCCTGAGGTGTGTTGAGGTGTTCTGAGGTGTGTTGAGGTGTGTTGAGGTGTGTTGAGGTGTCCTGAGGTGTGTTGAGGTGTCCTGAGGTGTCCTGAGGTGTGTTGAGGTGTGTTGAGGTGTCCTGAGGTGTGTTGAGGTGTCCTGAGGTGTCCTGAGGTGTGTTGAGGTGTCCTGAGGTGTGTTGAGGTGTCCTGAGGTGTGTTGAGGTGTCCTGAGGTGTCCTGAGGTGTGTTGAGGTGTGTTGAGGTGTCCTGAGGTGTGTTGAGGTGTGTTGAGGTGTGTTGAGGTGTGTTGAGGTGTCCTGAGGTGTGTTGAAGTGTCCTGAGGTGTGTTGAGGTGTCCTGAGGTGTGTTGAGGTGTCCTGAGGTGTGTTGAGGTGTGTTGAGGTGTCCTGAGGTGTCCTGAGGTGTGTTGAGGTGTGTTGAGGTGTCCTGAGGTGTGTTGAGGTGTCCTGAGGTGTGTCGAGGTGTCCTGAGGTGTGTTGAGGTGTCCTGAGGTGTGTTGAGGTGTCCTGAGGTGTGTTGAGGTGTCCTGAGGTGTGTTGAGGTGTGTTGAGGTGTCCTGAGGTGTGTCGAGGTGTCCTGAGGTGTGTTGAGGTGTCCTGAGGTGTCCTGAGGTGTGTCGAGGTGTCCTGAGGTGTGCCGAGGTGTCCTGAGGTGTGTTGAGGTGTCCTGAGGTGTGTTGAGGTGTCCTGAGGTGTGTTGAGGTGTCCTGAGGTGTGTTGAGGTGTGTTGAGGTGTCCTGAGGTGTGTTGAGGTGTCCTGAGGTGTGTTGAGGTGTGTTGAGGTGTCCTGAGGTGTCCTGAGGTGTGTTGAGGTGTGTTGAGGTGTCCTGAGGTGTGTTGAGGTGTCCTGAGGTGTGTTGAGGTGTGTTGAGGTGTGGTGAGGTGTGTTGAGGTGTGTTGAGGTGTGTTGAGGTGTGTTGAGGTGTGTTGAGGTGTCCTGAGGTGTGTTGAGGTGTGTTGAGGTGTCCTGAGGTGTCTTGAGGTGTGTTGAGGTGTCCTGAGGTGTGTTGAGGTGTGTTGAGGTGTGTTGAGGTGTCCTGAGGTGTGTTGAGGTGTCCTGAGGTGTCCTGAGGTGTCCTGAGGTGTCCTGAGGTGTGTTGAGGTGTCCTGAGGTGTGTTGAGGTGTGTTGAGGTGTTCTGAGGTGTGTTGAGGTGTCCTGAGGTGTCCTGAGGTGTGTTGAGGTGTGTTGAGGTGTGTTGAGGTGTCCTGAGTTGTGTTGAGGTGTCCTGAGGTGTGTTGAGGTGTGTTGAGGTGTTTTGAGGTGTGTTGAGGTGTCCTGAGGTGTCCTGAGGTGTGTTGAGGTGTCCTGAGGTGTGTTGAGGTGTCCTGAGGTGTGTTGAGGTGTGTTGAGGTGTGTTGAGGTGTCCTGAGGTGTGTTGAGGTGTCCTGAGGTGTCCTGAGGTGTGTTGAGGTGTCCTGAGGTGTGTTGAGGTGTGTTGAGGTGTGTTGAGGTGTCCTGAGGTGTGTTGAGGTGTCCTGAGGTGTGTTGAGGTGTGTTGAGGTGTTTTGAGGTGTGTTGAGGTGTCCTGAGGTGTCCTGAGGTGTGTTGAGGTGTCCTGAGGTGTGTTGAGGTGTTCTGAGGTGTGTTGAGGTGTCCTGAGGTGTCCCTGAGGTGTGTCGAGGTGTCTTGGGGTGTGTTGAGGTGTCCTGAGGTGTCCCTGAGGTGTCCCTGAGGTGTGTCGAGGTGTCTTGGGGTGTGCCCCTGACCTGCATGCGGAGGCGGTCTCCCGACAGCCCGCGGTGCCCCTCCCCACAGCCGAAGGCGCAGCCCAGGGACTTGACGATCTTGATGAGCATGCTGAGGGCCAGGCGATGGGTGCTCAGGGGGGAGCCCTCCCCCTGGAGGAACAAGAGAGGCTCTGACCGGGGGCGGGGACAGGGCAGACAGACAGACAGACAGACAGACAGACAGACAGACAGACAGACAGACAGACAGACAGACAGACAGACAGACAGACAGGCAGACAGACAGACAGACTACCTTGCCGCTGTCGTCCTTGTTGTTCTTCAGGTCGTCCTTGCTTCCCTGGCCACTCCCTCCCCCGCTCCCCCCACCTCCATCCCCTCCCCCTCCTCCCCCTCCTCCCCCTCCTCCTCCTCCCCCACCGCCCCCCCCTGTTCCGGCCCCTGTCCCCTGGGTCCCGGGTCCGTCCAGGTTCTCCTTGTCCTCCTGCTTGCCGGTCTTGCCGGTCTTGCCGGGCCCGGCGGCGGCGGTGGCGGCGGCGGCCGGGACCACGCCCAGCTGCAGCAGGCTGTCGATGATGCTGAGCGCCACGTCACAGATCCTTGAGCTGATGTCGTGGCTCAGGACCGCGTAGAGCGCCCGCAGAACCGCCTGCAAGTGGGGGGGGGGGGGGACCAGAGGTCAGAGGTCAGACCCGGAGGCAGCCTTAACGCTGCGCTAAGATCTGGGGTCGTCAATAATGCCGATCAATTGTTCAATAAAAACTCTGATAAATTGTACAATAAAAATTCTGATACATTCTCCAAGAAAAACACTGATTCATTTCCAAAAAAAATATCGGGTAAATTCTAGCGGGATGAGACTTTTGCATTATTGTTTGTCAAACAAACAATAATTGCATACACTAAGTGCCAGGACGTGCAAACATACAATAAGTGTGTACATAAGGGGTGATATTATGACACCAGGTGTGAGTGTGATGAGCCGTGGGCAGCGTGGGGTCCCCCCCCGGCCCCCGGGACTCACGGTGAGGTCCAGCATGCCGTTCTTCAGGATGAAGTGGTTGGTGCCCTCGATGCTCTCGCCGTCCTCCAGGCAGGAGTAGTTGATGCAGGAGTCGGTGAGGCTGCGCGGCAGGTTGGAGCAGGCCAGCGGCTCCGAGGGGAGGGCGTCGTGCGCGGCGGCGGCCGGCGTGCACAGCTTCTTCATGTGCTCCGTGAAGAAGTCGGCGTAGCCCACGTTGAAGGAGGCCACCGTGGTGTTGAAGGCCGCCATGGTGATGGTGGAGATCTGGGAGCGTACTGCAGGGGGCGGCGGGGAGCAGAGAGCAGGATCACGGAGGCTCTATGCTAGGTGCTAAGCTTCCCGGACGGTGCCGCCGTCTGAGCGGCTGTTGCTAGGTGCTAGGCTCAATGCTAGGTGCTATGAGCTAGGTGCTATGTGCTAGGCTCTATGCTAGGTGCTAGGCTCTATGCTAGGAGCTAGGTGCTAGGAGCTAGGTTCTATGCTAGGTGCTAACCTTCGCAGACGGTACCGTCTGGTTGTTGGGGTGCTAAGCTCTATTGGGGTGCTAGGCTCTATGCTAGGTGCTAGAGGCTAACCTTCGTGGATGGTGCCATTTGAGAGGCTGTTGGGGTGCTAAGACCTATGCTAGGTGCTAGGATCTATGCTAGGAGCTAGTTGATAGGAGCTACGTTCTATGCTAGGTGCTAGAGGCTAACCTTCGCGCACGGTGCCGTCTGCGTGGCTGTTGGGGTGCTAGGCTCTATGCTAGGAGCTAGTTGCTAGGAGCTAGGCTCTATGCTAGGTGCTAGAGGCTAACCTTCGCGCACGGTGCCATCTGCGTGGCTGTTGGGGTGGTCCGGGAGGTCCCGGAGCAGAGAGTGGTGGGAGTGGGAGTGTTTGGCGCTCAGACTGTCTGCGTCGACGGCCGTGTCCGTGCTGCCGCGGCGCGCAAACCTCCCTGGACACACACACACACACACACACACACACACACACACACACACACACACACACACACACACACACACACACACACACACACACACACACACACACACACACACAATATTGTCAACAAAGTTGGATATATCACCCTCCACCTCACTTCCTCCCCTCCTCCCCTCCTCCCCCCTCCCCCTCCCCCCCCCCCCCCCCCCCCCCCACACCTCACCCATGATGGTGGCCTGCCAGCCCGTCCGGTCCAGCGTGCGGCGGTCCTCCCCCAGGCCGGAGAAGCTCCCGAAGGAGAAGGCGCTGCGGGTGGGGGAGACGTCCAGGTGCTCGTCGTGGAGCAGGGAGGGCACGCCCATGCGGCGCTGCCGCTTCCTGCCCGCCTGGTGCGACGGGATGGAGCCCTTCCGCTCACGCTCCTCCGCACGCCGGTTCTTAAACTGGGGGGGGAGACAGAAGGGTTAGGGTGAAGCAAGGAGAGAGGGTTAGGGTGAAGCAAGGAGAGAGGGTTAGGGTGAAGCAAGGAGAGAGGGTTAGGGTGAAGCAAGGAGAGAGGGTTAGGGTGAAGCAAGGAGAGAGGGTTAGGGTGAAGCAAGGAGAGAGGGTTAGGGTGTAGGGGGTAGGGGGCGAGGAGAGAGGGTTAGGGTGAAGGGTGTAGGGGGCGAGGAGAGAGGGTTAGGGTGTAGGGGGTAGGGGGGGAGGAGAGATGAGGGTTCGGGTGTAGGGAACAAGGAGAGGAGGGCGTAGGGAACAAGGAGAGGGAGGTGTAGGGAACAAGGAGAGGAGGGTTAGGGCATAGGGAACAAGGAGAGGAGGGTTAGGGCGTAGGGAACAAGTAGAGGAGGGTGTAGGGAACAAGGAGAGGAGGGTGTAGGGAACAAGGAGAGGGGGGTTAGGGCGTAGGGCACAAGGAGAGGAGGGTGTAGGGAACAAGGAGCGGAGGGATAGGGCGTAGGGAACATAGAGAGAGGGGTTAGGGTGTAGGGAACATAGAGAGAGGGGTTAGTGTGTAGGGAACATAGAGAGAGGGGTTAGTGTGTAGGGAACATAGAGAGACAAGAAAAGAGGAGAAAGGAGAGAGAGGGAGGCAGAGAGAAGTAGGGGAGATAGGAGGAGGAGAAGACAGGAGAGAGGAGGGGAGAGAGGAGGAGGAGGAGGGGAGAGAGGAGGGAGGAGAGGAGGGAGGAGGGGAGGGAGGAGGGGAGAGAGGAGGGAGGAGAAGACAGGAGAGAGGAGGGGAGAGAGGAGGAGGAGGGGAGAGAGGAGGGGAGAGAGGAGGGAGGAGAGGAGGGGAGAGAGGAGGGGAGAGAGGAGGAAGGAGGGGAGGGAGGAGGGGAGAGAGGAGAGAGGGAGGACAGAGGAGGGAGGAGGGGAGAGAGGAGGAAGGAGGGGAGATAGGAGGGAGGAGAGGAGGGAGGAGGGGAGAGAGGAGGGGAGAGAGGAGGGGAGAGAGGAGGAAGGAGGGGAGGGAGGAGGGGAGAGAGGAGGGAGGAGGGGAGGGAGGAGGGGAGAGAGGAGGGAGGAGGGAGGAGGGAGGAGGGGAGGGAGGAGGGGAGAGAGGAGGGAGGACAGAGGAGGGAGGAGGGGAGAGAGGAGGAAGGAGGGGAGAGAGGAGGGAGGAGGGGAGAGAGGAGGGGAGAGAGGAGGGGAGAGAGGAGGAAGGAGGGGAGGGAGGAGGGGAGAGAGGAGGGAGGAGGGAGGAGGGAGGAGGGAAGAGAGGAGGGAGGAGGGGAGAGAGGAGGGAGGAGGGGAGGGAGGAGTGGAGAGAGGAGGGAGGACAGAGGAGGGAGGAGGGGAGAGAGGAGGGAGGACAGAGGAGGGAGGAGGGGAGGAGGAGAGGAAAGGAGAGGAGGCGGCGCAGGACTCACCTTCTGAAGATGTCGGAGGCCGGGTCGACGGAGAGGAGGAGGAGAGAAGAGAGGAGGAGAGTGAGAGAGTGGAGGGGAGGAGAGAGGAGAGAGGAGAGGAGCTGAGGGAGGAGGCGGGACCGACCTTCTTGAAGAGGTTGAGGCCCAGGTCTGAGGACAGGTCGGGGACGGCCTGCCTCCGCAGGTTGGTGAGGGACACCTTGGAGAAGGTCTCGGCGCTCAGGGAGTCCTCGTTGGCCTTCAGACTCATGTCCTGGACGCACAACAGTGACACAACACAACGTCAACACACAACCAAAAGTCAACGCACAACACGCAACACAATGTCAACCCACAACACCCCATATCACAACACAACGTTAACCCACAACAACCCATATAACAACACAACGTTAACACACAACAACCCATATAACAACACAACGTTAACACACAAAACATTAACACAGAACACCCACACATACAGCACAATGTTAACACATTCAAAACAAAAAGCCACGTATACAACACAACGTTTACACACAACAAAAAACACAACATCAACACAAAACACCCACACATACAACACAACGTTAACACACAACACAACGTTGACACGCAACAACCCATATAACAACACAACGTTAACACACAACAACCCAAATAACAACACAACGTTAACACCAACAACCCATATAACAACACAACATTAACACACAACAACCCATATAACAACACAACATTAACACACAACAACCCATATAACAACACAACGTTAACACACAACAACCCATATAACAACACAACGTTAACACACAACAACCCAAATAACAACACAACGTTAACACCAACAACCCATATAACAACACAACGTTAACACACAACAACCCATATAACAACACAACATTAACACACAACAACCCATATAACAACACAACATTAACACACAACAACCCAAATAACAACACAACGTTAACACCAACAACCCATATAACAACACAACATTAACACACAACAACCCATATAACAACACAACGTTA
>NW_021963958.1:0-12500 GCF_902167405.1 Gadus morhua | reverse complement strand
GAGAGAGAAAGTCATTTAATTGTGGGTTCATTGATTGATTGAGTGACTAAAGGAGCCATGGAAGAGGAGGGTTGATCACGACGTGAACCAGTGACGGAGCGATATGAGTGACACACACACACACACACACACACACGGACACACACACACATGCAGGCCGTCACTATCCCTGGTTGCCAGGGGTAACCATGTGACGACAGCCTATGCCGAGGCCTGGGAGCGTGAGAACAACCCATATCCCTCCCCCGCCCACCACAAGACAGCGAAGGGATGCAGGGATCCAGTGGTTGCCATGGAAACTGCCTCAGCATCAGCACCAGGGCCCGCAGTGCTATGAAAATACGCTGGTAGAGGGGGGAGGGAGCAGAGGGCCTGTTCTCATTGAGGAGAGAGAGAGAGAGAGAGAGAGAGAGAGAGAGAGAGAGAGAGAGAGAGAGAGAGAGAGAGAGAGAGAGAGAGAGAGAGAGAGAGAGAGAGAGAGAGAGAGAGAGAGAGAGAGAGAGAGAGAGAGAGAGAAAGAGAGAGAGAGAGAGACCCATTGCTCTATGTTAATATTAGGCTTCAGACTCACAGCGGAGTCCCAACAGAAGAGAGAATATCACTGTTAATATTATTATAGTATGACTGCTCTGCCAATCCCTCATATTTACCTTGAAAAAACCTTTATTAAGAAGAAATCCCATCACGTTTCATACATCTTGTGTTTCCATTAATAAACTGCTGATGTAATGTTATAATGTAATACAATAATGTAGTCTAACCTAAACTAATAAAACGCAATGTAGCATCATTGAATCAAATCTTAACTAATGGAACATAATTGAGTCTAGTATTAAACCTAATTGACCCCAACCCTTATGTAATCATGGACACAGAAGCCAGCTCCTTGCTGTGTTAAGTCTTCATATCATCCTCCTTCTCCATATTCCCTCCTCCTTCCTCCCTGCCTCCTCTTATTCATTCAGACATATTGCACCAGTTCTCCCCTGAGGTTCTTATCAAACCCCCAAATCACAGGCCTGCGTGAAACAAGCAAACCCCAAAAACATCTGTCTAAGATGTATACCAGATATACCAGAGAGCCAGAATAGAAACCTCATAAAGAGAAGCTGATCAGGGCTGGGTCATTAGCCGATCATGTAATCATATTTGTGTTCAGAGATCATTCAGACCCTCCTAAACGACTTCTGATCGCACATGCTGATACCTAATTAGATATTAATATTGGATGTTCCGACTGAACATCCTAATTGAGTATTCTAATTAGACATTCATTAGATATTCTGATTGGACATTCGGGCAATCTGATAGGACATTCCGACTGAACGTTCTAATCAGCCATTCCAACTTGGACACCCTTGTAGAGTTTCTACATTGCCAGTGATGGCGTCCAGAGGTGCTGTTAAGGAGAAGGCCCATACCACTGTGAGGTCTCTGACCTCCCATACCACTGTGAGGTCTCTGACCTCCCATACCACTGTGAGGTCTCTGACCTCCCATACCACTGTGAGGTCTCTGACCTCCCATACCACTGTGAGGTCTCTGACCTCCCATACCACTGTGAGGTCTCTGACCTCCCTGTCTCTGACCTCCCATACCACTGTGAGGTCTCTGACCTCCCATACCACTGTGAGGTCTCTGACCTCCCATACCACTGTGAGGTCTCTGACCTCCCATACCACTGTGAGGTCTCTGACCTCCCATACCACTGTGAGGTCTCTGACCTCCCTGTCCACTGTGAGGTCTCTGACCTCCCTGTCCACTGTGAGGTCTCTGACCTCCCTGTCCACTGTGAGGTCTCTGACCTCCCATACCACTGTGAGGTCTCTGACCTCCCATACCACTGTGAGGTCTCTGACCTCCCATACCACTGTGAGGTCTCTGACCTCCCTGTCCACTGTGAGGTCTCTGACCTCCCATACCACTGTGAGGTCTCTGACCTCCCATACCACTGTGAGGTCTCTGACCTCCCATACCACTGTGAGGTCTCTGACCTCCCTGTCCACTGTGAGGTCTCTGACCTCCCATACCACTGTGAGGTCTCTGACCTCCCATACCACTGTGAGGTCTCTGACCTCCCTGTCCACCTGACGGTCTCTGACCTCCCTGTCCAGCTGACGGTCTCTGACCTCCCATACCACTGTGAGGTCTCTGACCTCCCATACCACTGTGAGGTCTCTGACCTCCCATACCACTGTGAGGTCTCTGACCTCCCTGTCCACCTGACGGTCTCTGACCTCCCATACCACTGTGAGGTCTCTGACACCGTGTCCAGCTGACGGTCTCTGACCTCCCATACCACTGTGAGGTCTCTGACCTCCCTGTCCACCTGACGGTCTCTGACCTCCCATACCACTGTGAGGTCTCTGACCTCCCTGTCCACCTGACGGTCTCTGACCTCCCATACCACTGTGAGGTCTCTGACCTCCCTGTCCACCTGACGGTCTCTGACCTCCCATACCACTGTGAGGTCTCTGACACCGTGTCCAGCTGACGGTCTCTGACCTCCCATACCACTGTGAGGTCTCTGACCTCCCTGTCCACCTGACGGTCTCTGACCTCCCATACCACTGTGAGGTCTCTGACCTCCCTGTCCACCTGACGGTCTCTGACCTCCCATACCACTGTGAGGTCTCTGACCTCCCATACCACTGTGAGGTCTCTGACCTCCCTGTCCAGCTGACGGTCTCTGACCTCCCTGTCCACCAGACGGTCTCTGACCTCCCTGTCCACCAGACAGTCTCTGACCTCCCTGTCCACCTGACGGTCTCTGACCTCCCTGTCCACCTGACGGTCTCTGACCTCCCTGTCCACCTGACGGTCTCTGACCTCCCTGTCCACCTGACGGTCTCTGACCTCCCTGTCCACCTGCGGTCAGAACGAGGCGTAAGACAAACAGAGCGGAACACCAGCCGGCTTGTCCACCAATGGGCTCGCTTCATCTAGACGTCACCTGACCTCTCCGCAATGCTATTGCTGGACACGCCGGCCACGACAGGGAGGCGCTTGTTTCCAGGCGGCTCATGGTTGTCACGGTTACCGTGAGGCGCCCATGGGAGCGATGGGTACGGTCGTCATGGAGAGGTCATGTCATCGTTTCCTCCCCTTCGGCCTCCCTCCCCCCTTATGCACACACTCACACACACACACACACACCACACACACACACACACACACACACACACTGTCAACACACAATCCGAACATACATCAAACCCACTCTGCACACTCTCCACACACACACAAACCACTCTCAACACACACACCGGCGCACATACACACAACCTTAACGCTTGAGTGAAAGCAGAGCCATGTTGTGTGTGTGTGTGTGTGTGTGTGTGTGTGTGTGTGTGTGTGTGTGTGTGTGTGTGTGTGTGTGTGTGTGTAGACCAGAGTGTGCTCATGGTCCTGTAGACCAGCGGGTCGTCAGGTGTGACTAATAGAATAACCAGCAGTGTGCTACATTAGAGCTGTCATATGCTAGCCGAGCTGCTCGCGGCGGCACCCCCTGGCCCAGATAGAGGAGCCCTCAGTGGGATCCAGACGGGGCCCGCAGAGCCCTGCCGGGAGAAGGCTGAGGCCAGGCTAGGCTAACACATGCTTAGCTAAGCTAGGCTGAGATAGGCTAGGCTAGGAAATGCTCAGTCAGCATATTCTAAGGAAGGCAAGGCTAGGATAAGCTAAAACAGGCCAGGCTAGGCTAACACATGCTAAGCTAAGCTAGGCTAAGCTAGGCTAGGAAAGGCTCTGTCAGCATAATCTAAGGAAGCCAAGGCTAGGCTAGGATAACTTAAAACAGCCTAGGCTAGGCTAAGACTGGCAAAGCTAAGCTTGGAACACCTAACATCATGCTGATATGTTATTTCATGCCAGTTTATGCTATCCAGGCCAGGCTAGGCTAAACTTGGTGACGTTAGCCTAGGCTAGGCTAGTACAGACCAGGTACGGTACGCTGGGCTAAAACAGGTTTTGTTATTCTATGCTACGCTACGCTAGGCCAGGCTAGAGCAGGCTAGGCTACGCTAGATCAGTCCGTGCTACTGCCAACATCAGACACATTGCACATTACTTCAGCATAATTACTCTGGTTATGAGTCAGATGGGTTCAGACGCGCTCAGGCAAGACGGGGTGTGTGTGTGTGTGTGTGTATGTGTGTGGGGGTGATATGTGTGTGTGATTGTGATATGTGGGTGTGAACTATATGTGTGTTGTGCGTGTGTGTGTCCAATTGGCTCGGGGAAACACTAGGGATCGGTGGGCTATTCAGCAATGAAACGGAGAACCGTGCTACGCTAGCATGCTACACGCCTCAGAGCACTACAGAGGGCTACATGTTCCACCGCTAGCTGTCTGTGCTAGCCGTTTGTGCTAGCCGTTTGTGCTAGCCGTTTGTGCTAGATGTCTGTGCTAGCTGTCTGTGCTAGCACTCTGCGCTAGCAGTTTGTGCTAGCTGTCTGTGCTAGCTATCTGTGCTAGCCAATTTGCTAGCTTTCTGTGCTAGATGTCTGTGCTAGCTATCTGGGCTAGCTCTCTGTGCTAGCTATCTGTGCTAGCTCTCTGTGCTAGCGGTCTGTGCTAGCTGTCTGTGCTAGCGGTCTGTGTTCGACCATGTCAAAGGTCAAACACAAACAGGGCCCGCTCTAACCACCGACCGAGATATTAGCACACGGCGAGATATTAAACCGAGCTAGCCATCGGTCTCCTGTCATGGGTCCGGGAAGGGGGGACACTGCGGGGAGGGGGGGGGGGGGGTTCACTCACTTCTTCTTGGCGGGCCCCCTGACCTCTACGGGGGGATGAAAGGCCCTGCCTCCCTTTTCCACTGAGTTACCACGACGACAGCTCTGCTCCCCGCCCCCTGGCGAGGAGGAGTCTGATTGGACGGCTTCGCAGACCACCTGGAACCCCTGGCGGGGGGGGGGGGGGAGGGGAGACAGAGAGAGACAGAGGGATCAGACTCCACACATTAATGCACAGGAATGGGACAGGAATCATCAACTCACCAGGGGGGACGGGTTGCCAGATCCCGCGGGGCTACACTGGTGGTTGACGGGGGAGTTCCTCTTGGCTGCAGGAAGGAGAGAGGGAGAGAGAGCGAGAGCGAGAGCGAGAGCGAGAGCGAGAGAGAGAGAGAGAGAGAGAGAGACCATTACTGGCTTGAGATTAATGATTTTCAGGCCCCAGTTTTAAAAAAAAATTGCATACGGATCAAATTGTTCCGGATTTGGAAATCCCATGTTTTGCTATCAAGGATCACCTGATCCATCTTGCTTTTATGCCTTTTTAATGGAACATGGGATTGGATCACTGTAATCCAAAAACCAAATTTCAGGATAACCAACTGAATCCACCCTTCTGATGGGAACAGTTGAATCCTCTTTTTATGGATCAAATAGATCCGAAACCGAGTTCAAAGTTTTGAAAAACCCAAAGAGCAGGTTTAATCTGCAGATCAAATGTAAGATCGGATTACATTATCTGATCTTTGTTCGGGATCCCACTTTTGCTTTGAAAAACCCATTTCCAAGGTTTGATTCAATCCGTGATCCGAAATGCCTCTGGATTACTTTTGAAAAACTGGGCCCGGAGATTCTCCTAGACTGCGTTCCCCGGCAGAACCTTGTCAAGTACTTGAAAAACAATATGGACAACTTTGACTTTGAAGATGTGTTCGATGTCGCACCTGTGACGATGTTTCGGACAGGTTTGATGAGCGCGGAGAAGGCGGGAACATCTGGCTGTCGGTGCTCCCACATTGGCTGCCAGATGACCAGGCCGCTGGCCAATCGGAAGGTGAGGTCGGACTCCTGCAGGAAATGACGCACAAGGACAAACATCACAGGTCTTTGTTGGAGAGGGGTGCTGGAGGTAAGATCTCAGAGCTACAGTCCTGGTGGGCCGCATGGGCTCAGGAGGTAGAGCGGTGGTTGGTGGTTTACAGGGGCTACAGGTTTACCCACCTTGACGTGGTCTAGTGGGACTGTGGTGGTTTACAGGGGTTACAGGTTTACCCACCTTGACGTAGTCTAGACGGAGTGTGGTGGTTTACAGGGGCTACAGGTTTACCCACCTTGACGTGGTCTAGACGGAGTGTGGTGGTTTACGGGGGCTACAGGTTTACCCACCTTGACGTGGTCTAGTGGGACTGTGGTGGTTTACAGGGGCTACAGGTTTACCCACCTTGACGTGGTCTAGACGGAGTGTGGTGGTTTACAGGGGCTACAGGTTTACCCACCTTGACGTGGTCTAGACGGAGTTTGGTGGTTTACAGGGGCTACAGGTTTACCCACGTTGACGTGGTCTAGACGGAGTGTGGTGGTTTACAGGGTTACAGGTTTACCCACCTTGATGCGGTGGATGAGCGGGGCGAACAGGAAGACAAACAGCTCCACGGTGGACATGCTCTTGTGGAACATCTTGGAGCGCTGGTTCTCCTCCTCCTCCTGGAACGAGGCGCTGCGCTGGGGACCCGACCCCCCCAGGGCCGGCCCGGGGCCGGGGCCCGGGGAGGAGCCCTGGTTGGCCTGGGGCTGGAGGTACCCGCTGCTGCTGCCGCTGCCCCCCGCCCAGCCCTGGCCGGACCCCTGGCCTTGACCGGACCCCTGGCCCTGGCCGGGGTCGGGGTTGCACTCCTGGGCCGCCTCCAGCAGCATCCAGTGCAGCGTGTGCAGCAGCTTGGTCTCCGCCACCCCCAGCTTGTCCTGGTGGCCTTCGGGGGCAAAAGGTCACGGGGTCAGAGGGCAAAGGTCACGGGGTCAGAGGGAAAAGGTCACGGGGTCAGAGGACAAAGGTCACGGGGTCAGGAGTTAAGAGCTGTGAGGGACGGTGGAGTTCAGACCCAGTACCTTTGAGCGGGGACTCGAACCCCGTTGCCACTTCCCCTGTTAGCCTACCCGGTGCCTACCCTACTGCTGTGGGTCGGCTGGTAACCTGAAGGTTGCCGGTTCAATCCCCGGCTCCTCCTAAGTGAGTGTTGAGGTGTGCTTGAGCAAGGCGCCTCATCCTAACTGCTCCCGACGAGCTGGCTGTCGCCTTGCATGGCTGACTCCGCCGTCGGTGTGTGAATGTGTGCCTAAATGTTGAATGTGAGGCAATATTGTAAAGCGCTTTGGGTGGCCAATGGTTAGAAAAGCGCTATATAAATGCAGTCCAAATAAATATTTGAATGGGTGAATGTGAGGGGATATTGTAAAGCGCTTTGAGTGGCAGCTGGTAAGTCCATATTAGTAGTTTTAAAGGCAGCAGGACACAGTTCAGTTATAGGTTCACTAGCCGGCCTAGAGTTTGAACAGAACCCCCTGTTGGTCTTATTACAGTGAGCTAGGGAAAGGGCTCGTACCCTCCCGACGTCCACAGAGTGTGGGACGTGGTTACGTGAAGGCGTTGGATTAAACCGTCCCTAGGAGCCTGAGACAACCGGTAGTTACCTAGAGGCCTACAGGCACACATCTGGGTGGACCCTCCCACTTGTGGGAGGGTCTTTTTGACGGGCCTTTTAAACGGCCTGTCATGATCAACATCAGGTTTGGTGTGGTTAAGGTTAAATCGGTTTAGAGATGATGAAGGCAGCGGTTGAGGTGACATTAGGTTAGTGACGGTTTATGTCACTAATGTTAGCGTCCGGTTAACGTTCGATTGGAGAAAGCATTTCCATCGTGATCCTCATCATCAATCCAGCATTAGTTCATTAATGGTTTGAGTTATGACGAGGTGCTCTGGGCCTGGATAAAGCCAGGGTTCAGATAGGCTCGGAGAGGTTTCCATTCAGGTCTGTGATTGGATGGCGAGCCAGTCTTGTTTCCGTGGCAGCGGCCGGTCGAGTCCTAGGGGGCCAATCAGCTGACACTGATAGTGGTTGCTAGGGAACAGCCGCTAACAACAGCTGTTGACAGTCACCAGCCCGGGAGGAAATAAGGAAAGAGATTGGAGAGATAGAGAGAGAGAGAGAAAGAGATTGGAAAGAGAGAGAGAGAGAGAGAGAGAGAGAGAGAGAGAGAGAGAGAGAGAGAGAGAGAGAGAGAGAGAGAGAGAGAGAGAGAGAGAGAGAGAGATAGGAAAGAGAGAGAGAGCGAGAGAGAAAGACAGCGAGAGAGACAGAGAGAGAGAGAAAGACAGAGAGAGAGATTGGAAAGAGAGAGAGATTGGAAAGAGAGAGAAAGACAGAGAGAGAGATTGGAAAGAGAGAGAGAGATTGGAAAGAGAGAGAGAGAGAGAGAGAGAGAGAGAGAGAGAGAGAGAGAGAGAGAGAGAGGGAGAAACAGAGCGACAGATAGACAGAGAGACAGACAGATAGGTAGAGACATCCACCCTCCCCTGGGTCCCTCACCCAGCTTGTTGCGGTTGGACAACAGGATGGAGGTGCAGTGCAGGACGTGGGGCAGCGCCGCCTGGACCAGATCCCAGCGAGAGATGCTCTGGATGGCCTCGGACAGCGCCGGAGACAGGCCATGCAGCTTGTTCTCCACCAGCACACGCTCAAAGGACTGGGGAGGGGGGGAGGGAGGGGGAGGGGAGGGGGGGGGGGGGGGGGGGGGTAGGGGGAGAGGGAGAGGAGGGGAGGGGGAGGGGGAGGGAGAGGGGAGCGGGAGGGAGAGAGGGGGGGAGGGGTAGGGGGGAGGAAGGGAGAAAGAGAGAGAGCGAGAGAGAGAGAGAGAGGGAGGGAGAGAGAGAGAGAGGGAGGGAGAGAGGTTCACCTTTAAACAAACAACCCTAATCGCAGTATTCATTACAGTATTATTGTCTATTTTAATTATTATTATATTTGTATTCCTATCATTACTATGCTGTGGTAATGCAAAAATAATTGTTGCGTACATCAAATCATACCATGCTAATGAGCGATTGAGCCCAGTGATCACATATTATCCGACATATGTTAAATGTTCATTCTTATAATCAATAACATAAACCTCATTTACACGCCCTGCAATATTAATATCATTACTCTGTGTTTTCATTCACACACTTTTTCCGTGTAGGTCAGAGAGAGATCAGAGATTGTGAACGTTGACAAAATGTCTCGCATGGCGACAGGTTGTGTGTGTGTGTGTGTGTGTGTGTGTGTGTGTGTGTGTGTGTGTGTGTGTGTGTGTGTGTGTGTGTGTGTGTGTGTGTGTGTGTGTGTGTCCATGATTGTTTGCATATGCATCTGTGTTTGTATGTGTGTGTGTCGGTGCTTGCCTCCGTGTGTGCGTGCGTGTGTGCGTGCACGTGGATTCATTATGGATATGGTTTCCCCGTGGACAGACCCACGAGGATGAACTCATTTGGTAAAGCGGTCGGAGGTCGGCGGGGGGGGGGTGCAGGTGGGTCCGGGGGGGGGGGGGGGGGGGGGGGGGGATTAGGGGGAGGAGCGATTAGTCCTCTGAGCCCCCCGCTCATGGGGGGGGGGGGGGGGGGGGGGGGGGGGGGGGGGGGGGGGGGCACTCACCACGCAGGACGCCTCATACTGCTTCCCCAACTTAGGACGCAGGAAGGCGCTGGGAAAAGAAAACACACACACACACATACACACACACACACACGAACACACACACACACGACTGACGTTAAAGGACGACTCACATCTTCTCCCCAAATCCCCGGTCCTAACCTTGACTAAATGTCATCTGAAAATAGGCAGACAGCGCGTCACGCGTGTACCTGCAGGCTCTGGAGGAAACGCAGAAATACACCGACCCCCCCCCACCCCCCCAACCCCCCAACGTCAACACGGACATGTCATCACTACACAACACACCTAACATGTAATCTAACGGACGGACCAACAACCGCCGCGTCAGCGACGCAATCAAAAACCAGCGAGATGAAGATCTTGTTTGACTATGGTCCGGGTCCGCCCCGGGTCCGGTGCGTGTCTCTGACAGACTGCGTGGACACGGTGCTTCCGTGTCGCGAGCCGAAACGCACCGAGACCCCCTCATCCCCGACACCCGGTCCCCGGGGACGGCGGAGGACACCTGTCATAGCGGGACCTGGACCCGGTAGCAAGGCGGCACCGACCTGGTCTGCCTCCAGAGGAAGGTCTGGATGGGGAACGGGACCCCCTTCCCGCAGTCCTGGTCGCTGTCCTCCAGGCTCTTCCTCTTCACCATCTTGCCCCGGTAACGTTTCAGGTCCCGTTAACGCTCCGGTTCAGGTCCTGGTGTCGAGTCCTCCCCAGCTAGGCTCGCCTCTCACGACATGCTGGTGCTCGACCCCGGTCCGATAAATAGCATCCAAACGGCAGCGATCGTCGCACTGGTCGGTGGTGGTCTGCGGTCGGGAAGGTTGTGATTTCAGCGCCGCCTCCTCGCGCCGCGGCGGCTCCGTGACGCTAATTGACTCTCTCTCGGCTCCGCGCAAGGGGCGGGAGATGGGAGGCGCGGCGCGCGCGGCAACCACCGGAGCAGCCGTTTCCCCGGACAACAGGGAAGGGGGGGGGGGGGGGGGGGGGGGAGCGCGTGACCCAACCGGTGGGCTTGAACAGCAGCTCACGGTCCTACCTGACGCCTCAGTCCCACGCGGGCAGCTGCTACCGCCGCTGCGGTGTTCGGCCACGCGGGGGGGACGGGACGCGCGTGCATTCAGAGAGCAGAAGATTTCGCGGCAGTTCGACCGACAGGTTGCTCTGTGATGATCCAACTCCTCAAATGGGTATCAAGCTCATTAACTCTCAATTAAGCAAGATGTCTTTACACTCAGGGGGTCCGTTCATTGGCTGGTGATTGAGGCCCCAGGGGTCTGAAACCTCCACTTATAAGAACCATTCGGGTCCTTCTCACCAAATATAATAATCCGGAGCCACAAAACCTATCCGACCCCTCGAATGAAGATTGCGCACTAACGTTGTTAATATAGTTATAGGCTAGGCCTACTATACTATAGGCCTATCAAATATCGAACAACCCATGACACTCATAACAAACGTAATAAAATGCAGTCTCACCTTAATCTCCAAAATAAGAATAAGAAGCTAAAATGATTAATTTCATTATTATGGCGAGCAGCACGGGAAGGAGGAGACGTGAGGCCGGGTTCAGCGGATCACTACAGCGCCGGCCCCCATACACCGGCCTTTATTAACGACAACTACACGTGAACAACACACAACGTACCAATCCAACGAAGACAACACTCATGGTAATGGTGGCGGAACAACGATCACAACATTGACAGCAGCAGCCACACAAATACACCCCCACAGCGACCAACCCCAGCCCATGAACCCCACTCAATGTCTGCGCTGCAAAGGACCCAGGAGGGGCCCGAAAGGTCCGAACTTTTCTATATAGGTCCAAGGTCCGAACAATATGGCCCCTCCCAGAATCCTTTGAGCGCCCGGAACCGGTGTCCAAGCCCGTGGTCGCTACATTATTTTCCATGCTCCCGGGAACAGCTGCGGAGGGGTGGTGGGTGGCTGCTGCTATACAGGCAGAGTACCTCTGCTATACAGGCAGAGCACCTCTGCGTACGAGCAGGTGAGGTGGGAGCGGCGACCGAGTGATGCTCAGATGTTCTGGGTTCGATCCCCGCCGCCCCGTGTATAGCCTACTACGGTGCAGATGCGTTAGCTACGGAGGCTCGACATCGTTTAACAATCAGTATTTATTTATCTTTTTTTTTTACCAGGGTAGTCTAGTATAACCGGGCCGTTACACACGTGACGGGGAAACGTGATATGCATTCAATTCAAACGTTATTAAATTAAATTAAAGATCGAACATGAAGAAAAAGACACCGGAACACGTTGGTTAAGTTTTCATTTTTTATTCATCATCTTTTTTTCTTCAGTAGGAGCGTTTTGCCATCGATCAGAAACATCGGCATGTGTGTTCACTAGGACTACAGCCGAGGAAGAGGAAGTGGAGGAGGAGGGGGAGGAGGAGGAAGAGGAGGAGGGGCCAACAACTCAAAACATTACGTCCTAACAGCTGGAGTTTGGAGATTCTGTCATCTTCTGTTTTTCCGGACGTTACATTTTACTCTTAAATTGGAATGTTTTCTTTTACACATAAATAATGATCGATATATTTTCCCTAATTTGCCTGTGGGTGAATCGAACAATCAATCAATCAATCGATCGATCGATGATCCGTTCCAGTCCGGAGTGTTGGGAGTTGAAGAGGGAGGTTCAGTTTGAACACGCAAAGCAGTGGATTATCATCACGTCTTTCTGCTACAGGGTCCATACGTCTAGAAACAACTCCGTATAGATCAAACGTATTCGTCGATTAGATTCTTCTTTTTTTTTTGCCATGCCAGCATTAAACATAGATATATACTTTTTTTGCATTAAAACCACAGGCGTATTGTTAAAAACACAGCGACCCAATCACTGACGAGGAAAGCAGCGGGGGAAGGTTTGCCCGCCAAAAGGGAGGGAGGTCTGCGCTAAGAGGGTACACGCACGTTACACTACCGTGACACGCAATAAAAAACACACAACCTATGGAGATCAGCATATTCAGAACGACGATAAAAAAACATAAGGGAAACCAGCAGACTAAATAATATACAT
>NW_021963957.1:171847-205811 GCF_902167405.1 Gadus morhua | reverse complement strand
ATGGAGCGTACCCGGGCTCGGGCACAAACACTCTTTACCATATCATTTATTTTATAATTGAATGCTATTATAGGGCAAACGATGTGCGGATTGAAGCATAAAGATATGTCAAAAAGGCCCCACACACCACCCACGCACACACACACAAACACAACACACGCACACACAGATATCAGGGAGACTCCCTCCCTGGATGTGTCCTTGCATACAGCCGGCGTGCTGAGGCGTACACACAGGCTGGTCATTAGCTCTGGATACCTTTGCACACGCCAGACAGCGACCCTCTCCTGGTGACTGCTCCTCGGGCTGAACAGCAGACGTTCAATACTACCGAGAATTCACAAATCGAAACCTCATCAACGCAGCTTCCTCTGCTGCAGAAGAACGGCCGATAATGTGGGGATGACTCTCTCTCAAACCGGCCTAAAGTCTCACCAGGGTGTTAGTAGACATATTTATATTAGTATACAAAACAATATGTATCAGTACACATATACGTATATGTATATATAAGTATACATTTTCATATTAGTATGCATATGCTAATATGAAAATTTGTAATATATATATATTAGTATACATATATATTAGTATTCATCGATGCATTAGTATTCACATTATTATTAGTGTGCGTGAATGCCATCATACATGTGGCCGGGGAAGGCGCTCCTCCGTTCTGTTGTCACAGTTCTTCATTCGGTCCATTGCTGATTCCCCGTCTTAATTTAATAGAGACAGCACAGAGAGACAGAGGGGGGACTAGGAGTGAGGCCCCCGGGGGGCCCCGAGACCCAGGGCCCCCCCAGAGACCCCCAGAGACCAAGGGGCCCCCAGAGACCCCCAGAGACCCCCAGAGACCCGGGGCCCCCAGAGACCCAGGGGCCCCCAGAGACCCCCAGAGACCCGGGGCCCCCCGTCCTAAACCAGCGCTGCTGGAGGAGGCTCAGCGAGGAGCCGTAAGCAGGGGGCATGCCGACCTCGCTCTCCACCACTCATTTATTTATCAACGGCCCAATAATTCAGATGAGGTGCTACAGAACTGTTAATGGAGACGCAGCTTTAATTATCGAGCACGTCGAAGTGGAGCCAAGGTCTCTGTGTTATTCAGTTTGAAAAATAGAAATATTTAATCAGCCGGTGAGTCGCGATTAAAACCTTCAGTCAGGAGTTGTGTTATTTATGGGCTGAAAAACATCTCGACACCGGTCTCTATTGTTAGACATAACTAGTTAAAGTTATTTACACACATCTATCTTTCTATCCAGCCACCCATCAATTTATTCATATCTATCTATCTATATATATATATATATATACTTATCTATATAAACTGTATGTGAACATCCAAAGACACATAGATAGATAGATATATACTGTATGAATACGTGTATATATATACCTGCCTCTCTATAGGAATCCATTCTGCCCGTAAAGTGATAAACAGAACAGACACACTCCGTGATGCGTCTCCGTGGGGACGCATCACCGAGACACTCAGGTGGAATATTCGTGCCAGTGAACATGGCGGGAAAAATCACTTTGCAAATGCACGCACACACACACACACACACACACACACACACACACACACACACACACACACACACACACACACACACACACACACACACACACACACACACACACACACACACACAGGAAGGTAACCCACACAGCATTAGCCCGATGCGTCCTGGAACGACGCAGAATCGCCGGCCTGCCATTGGCTGGCGGCCGGGCTGCGGGGCCTGCCCTGATGTGGGTTATTGAGATGGAGCCATTTGAGAAAGGATTGGATTACTGCAGCACACTCTTAATAGGAGCTTTATTACGGCCAGCGCACTCGGCCGTGTCAGGGAGAGTCTTCCTGCATCCTTGTGTGTGTCTACAGGAGTGTGCGTGCACCGATGTGTGCGACAGCTAGTGTGTGAGGGATTTGGGTATTGAGTATTTCTTGCATTTGTGTGAAAGTGCATGAGTGCATACACTGATGCACACAGTGTTTGTGTGCATCTTTATGTGTGTTTGTGCGTGCGTATGCAAAGGTGTGCATTTGCGTGCATAAGTGTGTGTGCAATTGTGTGCATCGGTGTGTGGTTGTGTGTGTGTGTGTCTGTGTGTGTGATCCTCCAGATGTGCTGACCCCTGTTCTGGGGCCTCAGAGAGCTGCGGCCCGTGGGTTTCAGCTCCGTGTCTAATTCCATTACTTCTGTTCAAACAGAACCGGCGCAGGTCTGACGACACGTACAAACGTTATGCAAATCTGTCCTCGGCTGCGGCCGCAACGCGGGCCAGCGGGGGGAGGGGGGAGGGTGGGGGAGAGGGGGAGGGTGGGGGGGAGTGGGGGGGACGGACAGCATGGCCGCTCTGGTGGGACCCCCACCCGGGTAATGGACCAGACCGTACAGAGCTACTGCAGAACGCGTGTGTGATGTGTGGAGGGGTCTCGAGTTCTGTCTGAATCCGGTAAAGGAATAACGGAATGGTTCAACTGGGAGGGGACGGACCGTGGCAGGAAGTATAAAGAGGTCCTGGGCTGGGAACAGGAAGTACAGTCGGCAGGCGGTACACACACAGCGGACAGACAGAGGGACAGACTGCCAGACAGCAGGAGAGATGGTCAGAGATACAGACAGACGGACAGGCAGGCAGGCATCGGGACAGACAGACAGACGAGTAGATAGTGGGACAGAGAGACAGAGGGACTGAGAGAGAGAGAGACAGACGGAATGGGGAGCTGACAGACGGACAGACAGACGGAGGCAGGTTGTTGTGCGGGTCCAATCCCCTAAAGACGTCTGGACGAGGTCCAACCTGCGCCGCTGCAATAGCTCTGAGTGGGCGACGTTTGAAGACGTCTAATGAATGAATCCATCCATCACGAGCTGCAGCAAGGTGCTCTGTAGTTACTGTAATAGACGGCCGGAGGACTCACACCGAGTGCTGCTCAGGCCACAGGAGGAGAACAACAGCCAGTGGTTGTTTTGTTCATCACACAAACTGTGGATCCCACCGCGTGAACCAAAGACCAGAGATCCGCACAGAACTAGGAACACAATAAAGTGTCGATTCCAGGGTGTATTGGAATGCTTCCCACATGGTGCCGAGGGCTGAGTGGGTATACGTCGGAGGGGTCGGAGCGATGGGGTCGCAGAGCTCCTCATTACCGATGCAGAGTAGCTAACGAGAGGAGGGCGCGGGGAGACCCCTCGACCACACGGCCCTTCATGGTGAAGCCTCTGCCTGTATCTCCCTCTCTCACCCTCCATGGTAAACCTCCTCCTGTGTCTCCCTCTCTCGCTCTCCATGATGTAGCCTCCTCCTGTATCTCCCTCTCTCACCCTCCATGATGAAGCCTCCTCCTGTGTCTCCCTCTCTCACCCTCCATGGTAAACCTCCTCCTGTATCTCCCTCTCTCACCCTCCATGGTAAACCTCCTCCTGTGTCTCCCTCTCTCACCCTCCATGGTAAACCTCCTCCTGTATCTCCCTCTCTCGCTCTCCATGATGAAGCCTCCTCCTGTGTCTCCCTCTCTCACCCTCCATTCCCTCTCTCCCCCTTCATGGTAAACCTCCTCCTGTATCTCCCTCTCTCACCCTCCATGATGAAGCCTCCTCCTGTGTCTCCCTCTCTCACTCTCCATGATGAAGCCTCCTCCTGTATCTCCCTCTCTCGCCCTCCATGATGAAGCCTCCTCCTGTGTCTCCCTCTCTCACTCTCCATGATGAAGCCTCCTCCTGTATCTCCCTCTCTCGCCCTCCATGATGAAGCCTCCTCCTGTGTCTCCCTCTCTCGCCCTCCATGATGAAGCCTCCTCCTGTGTCTCCCTCTCTCGCCCTCCATGATGAAGCCTCCTCCTGTGTCTCCCTCTCTCGCCCTCCATGATGAAGCCTCCTCCTGTGTCTCCCTCTCTCACCCTCCATGGTAAACCTCCTCCTGTATCTCCCTCTCTCACCCTCCATGGTAAACCTCCTCCTGTGTCTCCCTCTCTCCCCCTTCATGGTAAACCTCCTCCTGTATCTCCCTCTCTCACCCTCCATGGTAAACCTCCTCCTGTATCTCCCTCTCTCGCTCTCCATGATGAAGCCTCCTCCTGTGTCTCCCTCTCTCACCCTCCATGATGAAGCCTCCTCCTGTGTCTCCCTCTCTCACCCTCCATGGTAAACCTCCTCCTGTGTCTCCCTCTCTCCCCCTTCATGGTAAACCTCCTCCTGTATCTCCCTCTCTCACCCTCCATGATGAAGCCTCCTCCTGTGTCTCCCTCTCTCACTCTCCATGATGAAGCCTCCTCCTGTATCTCCCTCTCTCGCCCTCCATGATGAAGCCTCCTCCTGTGTCTCCCTCTCTCACTCTCCATGATGAAGCCTCCTCCTGTATCTCCCTCTCTCGCCCTCCATGATGAAGCCTCCTCCTGTGTCTCCCTCTCTCACTCTCCATGATGAAGCCTCCTCCTGTATCTCCCTCTCTCGCCCTCCATGATGAAGCTCTCCCTCTCTCGCCCTCCATGATGAAGCCTCCTCCTGTATCTCCCTCTCTCACCCTCCATGATGAAGCCTCCTCCTGTATCTCCCTCTCTCGCTCTCCATGATGAAGCCTCCTCCTGTGTCTCCCTCTCTCACCCTCCATGATGAAGCCTCCTCCTGTGTCTCCCTCTCTCGCCCTCCATGATGAAGCCTCCTCCTGTGTCTCCCTCTCTCGCCCTCCATGATGAAGCCTCCTCCTGTGTCTCCCTCTCTCGCCCTCCATGATGAAGCCTCCTCCTGTATCTCCCTCTCTCGCCCTCCATGATGAAGCCTCCTCCTGTGTCTCCCTCTCTCACTCTCCATGATGAAGCCTCCTCCTGTATCTCCCTCTCTCGCCCTCCATGATGAAGCCTCCTCCTGTATCTCCCTCTCTCGCTCTCCATGATGAAGCCTCCTCCTGTGTCTCCCTCTCTCGCCCTCCATGATGAAGCCTCCTACTCTACTCCCCAGCCCCCTCACAGATCCTCTGTTTCTGTATCGTCTCGTTCCAGCGGTCGTTCTCCCCGACGCCGCTCTGCCGTTTGATACGCCATGGCGACAAGGCGCCATGGCGACAGAGTGCCCAACGACGGCGGTCACCCCTCTACCTGAGCGCCAGATAGCTAGCCTTCCAGCGCTACCTCGAGCTGCGTATCACAGCGCTATTCATAGCAATGCTAACCTTTGGCTACAGACATCTCTCGGCGAACATCGACTGCTCCGTCACCCAGCCCCCCTCACACAGGAAGAGGAAGTGCTCATCGGGCCCTCTCCAACATGGCCGTCGTTGACCCCTGGTCCGGCCGACCTTCTCATCGGCTCGTTGAGCAGAATTCCCAGAATAAAGTGACGCTCTACGGCCTCTTCTTCTTCAAACTAGTTCCCAGATCCTCCTAAATAATGCATGCATTATTCTTGATATAGTGTCATTTGTTGATCTTAATATAATAGGTCACTGGCCTTTGTGTGTTTGGTAGAATCATTAGTCCGCAGTGCCTCTTTTAGTAAAGTGCACGTTTTCAGCCCACCCCAGCGATTCATCACAGGGTGATTAACCCCTCGCAGAGCGACCAGACCCCGGCCCTCTGATCGCTGAGGAAGAGGAAGAGGAAGAGCAGCGCCACGGAGCGTTCTGCAGGGGGGAGGGGGGGCAGAGTAACCAGCCTCCCCTCTCAGTGTGCGGTTCACAGCCAGGTGCGAAACGTTGCCCGCCGTGCGCCCCCCCATGCGGCCCCAGATGTCGACCCCCCACCCCGCCAGGGGGGAGGGGTCCCACTCCACGGCCGGCCCACTCCACGAGAGGCCCGTGTTTAGACGTGTCTGCTCGGACGACCCAAACAGGCGGAACCGCGATGTGTCCTCAGTGGAACCGGCGCTTGACATTCATTAGACCGCGTCTCCGCGCCACAAAGCACGCTGGCATTTAAAAACCTCTAATTTTATCCAATTCTTGTTCTCGCTGGCAGACAGGAGGAACGGGTTTGATCTGGTCTGCGTTCTGCCGCGTGCCCGACGCCCGACTGGTCGCTGTAGTTAATATCATCCTGCAGTAATAAAACATCAAAAGACCAAGAAATAAGAAATGATAATCACGTTAAGGAGTGTGAAAAACACTCATGAAACATTTTGTTGGGTTTATTCATTTTTCTGTGTCGACGGACATGGTGTAGCTTCTCCAACTCGGTTTGCATTAGCCTGGAATCATCTCTAATGAATGGCGTGTCCGCATAGACCGGCATGGACAGGAATGAGGATAATAAGAACAGGATAGGGCAATAGGAACGAGGAAGGAATTACTGCAATAAATTCAGAGTTGATCCTCAGCATGCACTGTAAACACTGGCAATAACATCTACTGTTAACACTGCTAATAACATCTACTGTTAACACTGCCAGTAACATCTACTGTTAACACTGCTAATCTCATCTACTGTTAACACTGCTAATCTCATCTACTGTTAACACTGCCAGTAACATCTCCTACTAACAAGGCGTCTACACTGAACGGAGGTACATCTCACCAGGAGGCCAGGTGTGGCTCTAGGATCCGTCCAGGTAAAGGCTGAGGACCTCCGGGAGTTGATCCAAGGCCCTTTGGGCCGGCTGTACGTGGGTAACATAACACCTCAACAAAGGCAGGGCCGAGACCCCGAACACAGACGTGGAGCATTAACGAGCAGGATCCAGCCCAAGGAGGAGCACGGGAGGGCTGAGGGCTTCAGGGATCAAACCCACGACCTCCTGGCTACAGGTCAAAGCCCCCGGCAGCAGAATGCAACTCTCCGACCACACCAGCCCGGACCCAGACGGTCTGCGGGGGCTTCTGCTGGAGCTACAGACTGCTGCTGGGGAATGAACACCCAAGTACCCCCCCCCACCCGAAACGCCTTGGATCCAGCCTCTCCACCTGCAGGCTCTCCTGAACCCCCCCCCCTCTCGTTAGATGAACCTGCGTGTTCATGAACACAGGTCGCTGTGTTCCACTCTCTTTTTCAAACACATCCACTTTGAATTCAGAACAAAATGCAAATAAACAAACTAATGAGACATCCTACATTCACACGACAGATTGCCCGACACGCTTTGAGGATCCAGCGAATACATTCTGGTTCATTTAGATCCAGGTATTTTACACACTTTGTGAAAAAAACAACTTGCTTTGGTCCAAGTTTGTTCTGAGGCATCAGAAGAAAGAACATCGATGTTTACAGACAGTTATTAAAAATAATCCAACGCCCCGAGGTCCTCCGAGCGTTCTCTAAGAGCAACAAATTATCAGCCGTCTGATAGGCTGATGAGCCAGGGGAGGAGGGGGGAGGGGGGGAAGTAGAGGTAAACACAGAGAGAGAGAGGTGGACAAGAGGTGGAGAGAGAGAGAGAGAGAGAGAGAACGAGAAAGGTAGGAAGAGGTGGAGAGAGAGAGAGAGAGAAATACTTTAAGACAGAAGTTAATGAAAGGGAGTGAGGTAGAGAGAGATAGAGATATAGCTAGGAGAGGGAGTGAGGTAGAGAGAGATAGAGATATAGCTAGGAGAGGGAGGGAGGTAGAGAGAGATAGAGATATAGCTAGGAGAGGGAGGGAGGTAGAGAGAGATAGATAGACAGGGAGGGAGGTGGAGAGAGATAGAGATATAGCTAGGAGAGGGAGGGAGGTAGAGAGAGATAGAGATATAGCTAGGAGAGGGAATGAGGTAGAGAAAGAGAGATAGAGATATAGCTGGGAGAGGGAATGAGGTAGAGAAAGAGAGATAGAAAGGGAGGGAGGTAGAGAGAGATAGAGATATAGCTAGGAGAGGGAGGGAGGTAGAGAGAGATAGAGATATAGCTAGGAGAGGGAGGGAGGTATAGAGAGATAGAGATATAGCTAGGAGAGGGAGGGAGGTAGAGAGAGATAGAGATATAGCTAGGAGAGGGAGGGAGGTAGAGAGAGATAGAGATATAGCTAGGAGAGGGAGTGAGGTAGAGAGAGATAGATAGACAGGGAGGGAGGTGGAGAGAGTTAGATAGACAGGGAGGGAGGTAGAGAGAGATAGAGATATAGCTAGGAGAGGGAGGGAGGTAGAGATAGATAGAGATATAGCTAGGAGAGGGAATGAGGTAGAGAAAGAGAGATAGAGATAGAGCTGGGAGAGGGAATGAGGTAGAGAAAGAGAGATAGAAAGGGAGGGAGGTAGAGAGAGATAGAGATATAGCTAGGAGAGGGAGGGAGGTAGAGAGAGATAGAGATATAGCTAGGAGAGGGAGGGAGGTAGGGAGAGATAGAGATATAGCTAGGAGAGGGAGGGAGGTAGAGAGAGATAGAGATATAGCTAGGAGAGGGAGGGAGGTAGAGAGAGATAGATAGACAGGGAGGGAGGTGGAGAGAGAGAGAGGACGGTAGAAAGTGAGAGGGAGGTAGAGAGCGATTGAGGAGTGAGGATCAGCAGCGTGCAGAGTGCAGTGTACCGGCCAGGGACTCGGTCTGCGTGGCGGCCCAGCCGGCGTTGGAGATGGGCTGGTGGCAGCGGGCCAGCAGAGCGCTGCATTAGTCAAACGCCCTCAATGTAATAAAATGCAGTGGGCCAAGGGGGGAGGAGAGGGGGAGGGAGGGAATAAGATGGAGACAGAGTGGGAGGATGGAGTGGGGGGAGGGGGAAATAAAAGTAGTGAGAGAGACAGCTGGGGGGGGGGGGGGGGTAGAGGGAGAGAGAGTGAGCGAGCAAAATCTATGTGAAATCGAATGGGATAGGGAGGAGGGAGGAGAGAGAGAGAGCGAGAGAGAGAGAGAGCGAGAGAGAGAGAGAGGGAGAGAGAGAGAGAGCGAGAGAGAGAGAGAGAGAGAGAGAGAGAGAGCGAGAGAGAGAGAGCGAGAGCGAGAGCGAGAGAGAGAGAGAGAGCGAGAGAGAGTCTTGTTCCTGAGAACTGTCTCTTTGTATTTACAGACCCTGTGTCTTCACCTAATAAATGAACAGCTCTAGATTCACCTCCTCTCCTCCTCCTCCTCCTCCTCCTCCTCCCTCTCTCAGCATGCATTCAAACAGCCGTCTATTCCATGACGCTGTCTCGTCTTCGTACTGCTTCAGCAGCTGTCCTGTCGGTGACACCATCCCCGGTGGGTTGGTCCACCGGGCGGCTGAGGCCCCCTCCATCCATCGGGCCTGGACCACCCCTCTGTGATGTCACTAACGGTTCTGCTGTGACGGCTCCACCGCGTCACAGCGCGCCCTTCAACATGGCCGCCTTCAGCGCACCATCAACCACTTCCTGGGCTGCACGCTAACAGGCCACGCCCCCATCTCCGAGGATGTGAACATGTGTTTGATCATCAGAGTGCGTCAACCCTACCGTACGAACACTATCCATCCAAACGCTGCTGCAGCAACGCGTGCTTATTATAGCGCTGCCGGTGTCCTACCGACTCAGTGAGGCCTCCTCCGCTGACGTTGAGGAGCGGGAGGAGGCTTGAGCGATCTGCGTTTGATTCCTCCGTGCACTCCGAGCACGAGGCCGCTCAGAGCGGCTATAATAAGACTAGTCGTCGCTGGAGGCCGTCCCCACGGCAACCTCCTCGTACCCCAGCCAACGGGAGCAGAAAAACACGCTATAAATACAGGGGTATAAATACATACTGTATACTGTGGGAGAACTGTATGGAAGACAAAGAGCAGGCGGGTGTTGGAACGCATTCAGACATATACCGGGATGGAGATGTACTTACACACACACACACACACACACACGCACACACATACACGCACCAAAAAGTCATAAATCATTAGCTAATCTCTGTGGTTGTCATAAATACTCAATGGACGTTCCTCACACACAGACACACACAGACATTCCTTCACACTGCGCTTGTTCACGCGCCGTGCGATTCCGCAGACGCATTAAATTGGCCTTGCCGTCTGCCCCCCCCGCTATGGATTTATGCTTCATCACCGCGCGTCTCTCTCAGAGCGTTGATTACGATTCCCAGAAGCCCTTAATTAAACGGCGAGCATCACGGCGCCTCCTCCCCACGTTCCTCTCTTCTTCCTTTATTATTAGTATTTATCTCCGGATGGTAAAGCTGAAAGACAAATCGCCATCAACCCCCCCCGCCCCCCCTGACATAGCCCCGGATCGACCACCTCTCTGTCTCTCTCTCTCCCTCCATACGGCGACTCCTACATAAATTACCCCCCCTCACCCACGTGTCAAGGTGCAATTCTCACCAAAGCGCCGACCTAATCATATATTCTGCCGGTGTGTTTAGTTAACATTTAGGCGGGACTAATCGGTGCTGCTTCAACATTCCTGCAGCTCCCGCTAAGCTTGATGACTTTGTTAGAGGCTCTTTCTCTTTTTTTTTGCACAGGGTCACTGATAACATTATCCATTTTCACGCTGAGATGTGTTAATCCCAACCTCCCCCCATCTGTAACAAGCGTGTAACCTGTTTGTCGAGCGGACATTCAGGTAAATTTGCCTCGTAAATTCCTGCTAATGTGATTGGAGTTTAAATGCGGAACATCTCTGAAAGCAGCTCTGCTCATGATCATCTTTTATTGGTGGATGGTGACAGCGAGTTAAGTTCCTCAGCTCCGGGTTATAATGAGGTGTGTTCACAGCACCCCGTCTCCAGTCCGACCATAATGCAGGCGCTCACTGGGAGACGCTATTTTTGCCGTCTAATTATTGTAATAAGTCATTTTAACGATGCATCACCTGATATTGTCTCCCATGCACTTCAAATGAAGTCAACCAGACCGCGTTTCAGCTTCAGAGGCAGCAGGAAGCCCACGGATCTAAGATGGCTGCTCGTTATAGTTTAAAGTTAAGGAGTAAACAGGTGGAGCGGGAAACAGGTGGAGTAGGAAACGGGTGGAGCAGGCAACAGGTGGAGCGGTAAACAGGTGGAGCGGTAAACAGGTGGAGCGGTAAACAGGTGGAGCGGTAAACAGGTGGAGCGTAAACAGGTGGAGCGTAAACAGGTGGAGCAGGAACAGTTGGAGCGGTAAACAGGTGGACCCCCCCCCCCCCCCCTTTGGGCTTGCCTGGGGGGCTCCGGAAGAGGCCGGGGGGACAAGACAACCCTTCAGATGGATTGAGGACACCCCCCGATAACGACTGAACCCCATTAAACCAGAGAGGGGCCCGGAGCTCTTTGGCGTTTATGTATGAATTAATACCCCTCTTCTTTATGGACGGGCACAGCGGCGCGTGCCACACCTGCAGCCGTTGCCTTGGTGATGGAGCCGGTTCCAACCGAAGAGCGGGAGAAACACATTGTCCTATTCTCAGGGCGCCGTTTGGAAAGGAGACAGCCAATGGGAGTGAAGCACTTTGTTTTATAGGTGGGAGTGTGCCTCAAACCCTGGGAGAAACAACATATTAGAGCCCCCTTTGTTTTATTTGTTTGCCATGAGAACCGGTCCAGGGTGATCCTTCTCTCTTCGACTGCTCATGTCCATCTTTGAGTTAGTGGCGGTGCATCGATCGGTACAGACAAGACCATTTATTTATTTATTCATTTAATTGTTTTCTTCATCTCCTCACGAGGCCTGGACCTGCCCTCCTTAGAAGGACCTGAAGCCAGCAGGATCAAGAACAGCCAGCGGCATCAGGCGGAGAGGTCCCCATTACGCTCGCGTCGATGGGTGAACCTCTCACAGAGAACCAGAGCGCTGCTCAGGGTAGAGGTCCAGCCTCGCTGTGAGAAAGAGACGCTCTGTTCTGCTGCAACACAGATATCACAACACTGACAAACCCCTTCTGGAGAACGAATGCTGTGTTGTTGTGCTCGGATTGCATGATGAACAAAAGATGGAATGAAACGTGTGTAGGTGACACACAATGCATCAAGAAGACACATGTGTCGGAGACGCAATGCATCAAGAAGACATGAAAGAAGTTGTGTAGGAGACACACAACATATCAAGAAGAACACAACATGTTGTGTCAAAGGCAATCAATGCATCAAGAAGAACACACAATATGTTAACCCAAGCTTTAACGTAACAGATTTCAAGACAACAATCAAACTTGTTGACAAAAACCCTATCATTTAAACAATTAATGTTATTTTCTTCTTGTTGACATGATTAAAATACATTCCCATAGACTCGTTCGTATTCAACAAACCCCACGTCAACATTCAGAGACACACTCAGCATACATGGCAGTGGATTAATAATCATGTCTGCTAGCTACTCACGCAACTCACTGTGTTCAGCTGACAGGCAATTTACTGTCCTAGTGACAGAAGGGGAATCTAACGTGGCCTCTCTCTCTCTCCCCCTCTCTCTCACTCTCTCTCTCTCTCTCTCAGACAGTCCCTCCCTCCCTCCCCCAGCCTCAGCTCTATGGCCAGAGTGTGTCGGCATGCCCCCCCCCCCCCGACTCTCTCTCCCCCCCCCCCCCCTCCCCACTCTCTCCCCCCCCCCCCCCTCCCCCCAGGCGGTGGTGAGGGTGCGTCTGAGGGATCACTTGTCAGGACTGTCATGGAAAACAATTCCATTATCAGAACAGATAGTGTCCCAGGGAACGGGGCACGGCCACGCGCACACGCCGACGGGTGTGTGTCTGTGCACGTGGTGCACGTGTCAGCACACTTGTTGTTATGTGTGTGCATGTGTAGGTGTATTTTTCTCGTGTAGTTGTGTGTGTGTCAGTGCATGTGTAAGCATGTGTGTGTGTGTGTGTTTCTGCTCGCATTTCTGGGTGTGTGGTTATCAGTGCGTGTGTGCGTGCGTGCGTGCGTGCGTGCGTGCTGTGACCTCCTCGGTCTCCAACAGTGTTTCCCATCGTCCCTGTGGGCGGGGCTCTAATGGCTGTGCTCCAATCAAAAGTCTTGTTTGGGGGCCATCTTGTGTTGCTGTCGCGGGCGTCTCTGACGGAACAGAAACAACACAGAGACGAGACGTGTGGAGGAGAGGGAGAGGGGAGGTGGGGGGGCTCTGTCTCCCCCCCGCTCTGTCTCTGTGAGGAGAGGACGGGTGAGAAACAAACCGAGAGAGAGACAGAGAGAGAGAGAGAGAGAGAGAGAGAGAGAGAGAGAGAGAGAGAGAGAGAGAGAGAGAGGGGTGAGCCAGTCTGTTGTTTCCAGGGTATTTCTGTCTGCCTCAGAATAGAGAGGTTTCTAGGTGGATGTTCATAATTTGTATGTTCATCTAATAAACAAGATGAGTGCGAGAGAGAGAGAGAAAGAGACAGAGAGAGACAGACAGAGAGAGAGAGAGACAGCGAGAGCGAGAGCGAGCGAGAGCGAGAGCGAGAGCGAGAGAGAGAAAGAGAGAGAGAGCGAGAGCGAGGGGCGTACTGCTTCGGTTGTTTTGCAGTATATTGTTAGTTAGTCTGTTCAGGGGTAACAAGTAAACTTGAGGAGCAAAGTGGACTCTTCTCCGGGCCCCAGATTGGGAGCGGCCCCGCCGACTGATGCTAATGATTACCGACTCACCGCGGCCTCAGTGGAGGAAACGCCGCCCAGAACCCGTGGAACCGCTCTCAAAGCAAAGTGTTTTGACCATGTGTCACCATGGTCCCAAATTGTTATATATTGCAGCTCGGTACCATTAAATATTTATTTTATTCCCTTTACCCTTTGTGGACGTATATATAGAAGCTTTAGAGAAAGAAGCGTTCAGTTGGTGAGGCGAGGGATCGTTAAATCAACACAGGGTTTGGTGCTTTGCTCATGGGCTGTTGAGGGTATTCAACCTCAAAGCCAGCCTTCAGACTCCGACCCCACCCCCGGCCGCGGCCCACAGACCCCTGACCCTGACCCCCTCACCAGGGTGCACCCTGCACCGACCCCAACCCCAACCTGACGTTAACAGAAGCATCACTTGTCTTTCCTTAAACAATAAAAAATATCAAATCATCTTATTTGTCCGTTTACAAACAGAATAGCCGACAAGTCCTAGCGAATAGTGTGCTTAGAAGCCCCGTCCAATAGCAGGCAGGCGAACGGCGCCCTGGTCGATCATACGCTTACACATAACATGCTAGTGGTTACAGCGCTAGCACATACCAGCCCCCACCGCCGCCGCCGTGGTGTTGCCCGGGAAACACGCACAGTGCACAGCACCCGCACGCTCCCAAGACACTCTTTATCCCTCAGAACCCCCCCCCCCCCCCCTCCTCCTTCCTCTACATCACCAGCACCTCCATCCTCCCACACATACAGCACGCATACAGCACGCCCCCTCCGCTGACGGAGCCCTCCATCCTGTTGCCAGCCGGCCCTCCTCCCCCCCCCCCCTCCCCCCACCTCCCTCCCTCCCCTCCACCTCCTCCTCCTCCTCCTCCTCTTCCCCTGAGGAGTGCTTTGCTTGAAGCGCTCTCGAGAAATTGAAGGGGCCAAATATGCATGTGTGATGCTGAGCTCTGGATAATAGTGCACTTGTTCCATGTAATTGCCCTGGAAAACCACTGTAATTTGAGACTGAGAGCGGGGCCCAGACTTGAGAAAAATGTAAATGTGAGAAGAGGAGCCCCTTGGTTAATCAGTCTGCACAAAGAGAATACTTTAAGTTCATTAGCGGGCCAATTTGCATGTGGGCCTCATAAAAGAAGAGTTAATCCCAAATGAAATGGCGTGTTTCTGTCATGAAGAGGGCTTCTCCTCACATCCTCGTCAGCCAGCCCCCGTTCACACGCCAACACCAGAATATGTTTGGATGTGATCTCCCAGAGTTTAATTGCGACTCGTTTAGTATCAGTATCACTTGTGCATTTATATAATTCAAAGTGTTCGTTCTATCTCTAGAAGTCATACTGTTTATCTTGACAGACTGGATTCTCAAAAAAAATGAATGCCCTCAAGTGCTCTGAAGTGATCAAAATAGTCTGAGATGAGTTTATTTTTCTCCTTTCATTAAAATGATCTGCATTGGAGCGTGGTTAAAAGAGACATTTACAACCATGAGGGTTACTGTGACTCTTGACGTAAACAATCATACAGATTGGCGTTAGTCCGCTAGCCAGCGTTCTAGTTTGCGCCATACACTAGCCATGACCTAGCGCCATGCTATCCCTACAAACGAGCCCCGAGTTAACACCGTTTTTGGGGTAAGCTAACACTGACAGCCTCAACCCTGGATTGTTGCTCTGCTTGCTTGCTGAAGACCAAGTGACGATTAGCGATGCCAAGCTAAATGTACACAATGAGGACCATGCTAAGCTAAACAGCGCCAAGCTAAACTTACACAGTGGGAACCATGCTAAACTAAGCAGTGTCAGGCTACACTTACATAGTGGGGACTATGCTAGGCTAAGCGTCACCAAGCTAAACTGAGGTAGTGGGGACCATGCTAAGCTAAGCAGCGCCAGGGTTAATTTACATAGTGAAAGTCATGCTAAGCTAAGCGGCGCCAGGCTAAACAGATGCTACGGCTAGCACTGCAGGCCTTGGTGTCACAGTTTGGCACCGCGGCCTCTCCCACCATGTCTCTCTGGGCCGCCGGCCCCGCAGTCCGGAGGTTCACACCGCTTCATGTAGCAGCGCTGCGGCGAGGGGGTGAAGCACCCAGGGTAAGCCAGCTGAAAACAAAGCCATCAACGTGATTGGTTGTCTGGATCCGGGCCAAGGCGAGGAGAGGAGGAGGAGGAGGAGGAGGAGTAAGACCGAGAGAGAGGGCAGAGGAAAATGAAGTAGGAAGGGCGGACTCCGAAGGAGTCCTCATCGCTGCCGTCTGCGAGATGGCGACCTCCGGTGAGGTCGAGGGACGACCCCACCGCCGCCGCCCTGCCGCTGCGGTTCAGTGAGTGTGCTAGCTTCCTGCTCGTCTGTTCATTGTTCTGCTCCCCTCCGGAGCCTCCCGCCTCCCGCAGCAACACGGGGGACGCGCTGTGTCCTTGGTCGTCAGCGACGCCCCACGAGAATACGCTTCGTATCAGAGCTTCAAACAATCCGTGACCGATAATGAAGGAATATTATTCACGCCAACAGCTGCGCATAATTCAATTTCCCTCTTTTCTATCTTTGTGCGTCGTAACTTTGTAGATCCTGTGTGCGGCTCTATTTTAGTCCAACGGGATCCAGATAGTAGCAACAGCATGTGGAAACTATCGCATAAACACCTCACTTACCTGTGATTTCCAAACCCAGCACGCACACCCACACACAGAAACACACAGCCACACAAACAGAAATACACACACACACAGATACAAACAAGCACACACAATGGCCATCAGGCTCCAATCAAATGAAGCTTCATAGTCACAACTTCAGTAAAGCTCTTGTGTAAAATGTTTTCCATCCCAACATGCTTTGAAGGACGCCCAAACAGCCGCGCTTTGGTTTGAACAGGCCTGAATAAACACCACTTTACTCCATCTGCCTTTCCTCTGCTTCCTTTAAACCACCCACACATTTGTGTTCTGAAAACACAAACTAAACAAGGAACAGCAAACTTATGTCAGATCCGCATGAATCAAACATCATGAACCCGTTCCCTGATCGCAGCCATGAGTCGTTGAGGGGGGGAAGCAAGGTCCTGAGTGACGTATATTGTAGTTCAACAACAACCCCTCCAAGGTCAAGGATCTCAGACGGAAACCGGCGGCAAACCAAACAGCAATCAGTCTTATCTCCACACCCCCCCCCGCCCGGAGCCCCGTCCTTCACCCCCGCCCTCGATCGCCAGGCCGCCGCCGCAAGGCCACGTTACGGGCCGGCGCCGTCCGTCCTCGCTGACCTCAGAGAACACTCTCATCTCCCCCTCCTCTGGTGGAGAGCTGAACTTCCCCCCTCCACCCCTGGAGCGACCTCGGACCGGGCTGCTGTCGACACCAGTCCTCAGGAGATTGAATCAAAGCACTACACGTGTGTAAATCCACATCCCATTAGGGGATTAGGAAAGGTGCTTTTGTTTTGGCTACGGGCGACTGGGCTTATTGAATCTACCTGTTCAGAAGATGAACCGTTCCAGGGTGGTACAGCTGGAGAGATGAACCGTTACAGGGTGGTACAGCCGGAGAGATGAACCGTTACAGGGTGGTACAGCCGGAGAGATGATGAACCGTTCCAGGGTGTTACAGCTGGAGAGATGATGAACCGTTACAGCTGGAGATGATGAACCGTTACAGCTGGAGATGATGAACCGTTACAGCTGGAGATGATGAACCGTTACAGCTGGAGATGATGAACCGTTACAGCTGGAGATGATGAACCGTTACAGCTGGAGAGATGATGAACCGTTACAGCTGGAGATGATGAACCGTTACAGCTGGAGATGATGAACCGTTACAGCTGGAGAGATGATGAACCGTTACAGCTGGAGATGATGAACCGTTACAGCTGGAGATGATGAACCGTTACAGCTGGAGATGATGAACCGTTACAGCTGGAGCTGATGAACCGTTACAGCTGGAGATGATGAACCGTTACAGCTGGAGAGATGATGAACCGTTACAGCTGGAGAGATGATGAACCGTTACAGCTGGAGAGATGATGAACCGTTACAGCTGGAGATGATGAACCGTTACAGCTGGAGAGATGATGAACCGTTACAGCTGGAGAGATGATGAACCGTTACAGCTGGAGATGATGAACCGTTACAGCTGGAGAGATGATGAACCGTTACAGCTGGAGATGATGAACCGTTACAGCTGGAGATGATGAACCGTTACAGCTGGAGATGATGAACCGTTACAGCTGGAGATGATGAACCGTTACAGCTGGAGAGATGATGAACCGTTACAGCTGGAGAGATGATGAACCGTTACAGCTGGAGATGATGAACCGTTACAGCTGGAGAGATGATGAACCGTTACAGCTGGAGAGATGATGAACCGTTACAGCTGGAGATGATGAACCGTTACAGCTGGAGATGATGAACCGTTACAGCTGGAGATGATGAACCGTTCCAGGGTGTTACAGCTGGAGATGATGAACCGTTACAGCTGGAGATGATGAACCGTTACAGCTGGAGAGATGATGAACCGTTACAGCTGGAGATGATGAACCGTTACAGCTGGAGATGATGAACCGTTACAGCTGGAGATGATGAACCGTTACAGCTGGAGATGATGATGAACCGTTACAGCTGGAGATGATGAACCGTTCCAGGGTGTTACAGCTAGAGATGATGAACCGTTACAGCTGGAGATATGAAGATCCGTTCCAGGGTGTTACAGCTGAAGTGGCGCCTCCCACTCCCAGGGGGTCAATGCTAAAGAAAAGGGCTCTTAAAGACCCCCATCATCTCTAACAAATTAATATCCGCAGAGAACATAGAAAGCACAGTTGAGGAGTACTGTAGACAAGATTAGTGTTTGATAAAGGTGTCCCAGCGGATTAGACTCAGGAGGTGAGAGTGGGACAGATGTGGGCTGAAGGGGGGGCTCCCTCCACCACTAATGAAGGCCATCCAGAGTGGGCCCCCCCCCCCCTGCTGCCAGCCCTATTCTGCTCCTCCACCACCACCCACATCTCTCTCCTGCCCTTTCCCTTCATAACCCCACACCACCACCCTCTCCCCCTCTCTCTCCTCTCCCCCTCTCAGCCAATCACTGACTCAGCTCGGAGGGTGAAGAAGACATGACAGAGAGAAAGATACAGAGAGAGAGAGAGAGACAGAGACAGAGACAGAGACAGAGAGAGAGGGAGAGAGAGCGTGAGCGTGAGAGAGAGAGAGAGAGAGAGAGAGAGAGAGAGAGAGCGTGAGCGTGAGAGAGAGAGAGAGAGAGAGCGTGAGAGAGAGAGAGAGAGAGAGAGAGAGAGCGTGAGCGTGAGAGAGAGAGAGCGTGAGAGAGAGAGAGAGAGAGAGATAGCGTGAGCGAGAGCGAGAGCGAGAGAGAGAGAGAGAGAGAGAGAGAATAGCACAGGAATCATAGAGAGGATGGAAGAGAGTGACAGAGATGAAGAGGAACCGAAGCAAAGTCCTGCAGAACCTTGAGAGAGCGAGAGAGCAAAATGAGGCAGAAGATGAAGGAAACGAGAGAGGAACAATAAAATGAGAGGCAAGCAGAAAGACAGATGAACAGAACCAGAGCAACAGCGAGCGAGATATGGGGAGGAGGGTGGAGGTGGTGGGGTTGGGGAGAGACAGCTTGGAGAGCAACGTGGGGTCGGGCATGTCACTCCTCCACCAGCGCAGCCGGCCTGTCCACGGGATATCCCACCCACCACACACACCCGCACACACACACACACACACACACTGTACCTGGGCATCTGCTAAGTGCCAGGCCGGGGAAGTGTGTGCGTGTTTGAGGGTGTATTTGAGCATGTGTGAATGTGTATGTGCATGCATGTATATGTCTGTGTGTGTATGGGACATGTGTGTGTGGGTGTATATTAGAGTGAGTGTTCACATGTGATTGTGTATATATTACTGTGTGTGTGTGTGTGTGTGTGTGTGTGTGTGTGTGTGTGTGTGTGTGTGTGTGTGTGTGTGTGTGTGTGTGTGTGTGTGTGTGTGTGTGTGTGTGTGTGTGTGAAGGGCCATCATGCAGGAGGTGTTGGACCCGGGCCCACGTGTCTCTTTAGTGACAGGGCATCTGCTCCGCGGGGCCCGGACACACGATGACATCACCCCCACCCCTCCCCCGCCTGGATCAGACGAGTTCTGCGTTCCCAGGCCTGGAGAACCCTGGATCAGACGGGTTCTACGTTGACAGGCCTGGAGAACCCTGGATCAGACGGGTTCTGCGTTGCCTGGAGAACCCTGGATCAGACGGGTTCTGCGTTCCCAGGCCTGGAGAACCCTGGATCAGACGGGTTCTGCGTTCCCAGGCCTGGAGAACCCTGGATCAGACGGGTTCTGCGTTCCCAGGCCTGGAGAACCCTGGATCAGACGGGTTCTGCGTTCCCAGGCCTGGAGAACCCGCCGATGAGCTTCATGTGTTCCTGCTCTGAGTGCTCCTGGAGTTCGGTCATTCCAGAGTCTCTCGCGTAGAGCAGCGTGTTTCCGTTGGTGACAGTCGTGTACCTTGTCGTCTGTCACATCACACCTGTTCAAATTCCTCCCCACGCTCACAGGATTCCCAAAACCTTTGCGTAAATATCACAAATAAACAACGACGCAATTAAAAACCGAAACGAAAAACATTTCATCTGTTTATGTTTCTTCTGTTTATCTCTTGTTGGTTAAGAACATCTAACAGCTGTGTACAGTTGACAGTTTAGATTACCACACACACACACACACACACACACACACACACACACACACACACACACACACACACACACACACACACACACACACACACACACACACACACACACACACACACACACACACACACACAGTGTGTCGAGTCCAGTTCATAATGAACTTGCCTGTCAGGTGATATCATATCATCAGGATCCCTCCCTCGCCTCTGGGGAACTCCTGCCGACCCTCCAACGGATTAAGTCTCCAATGAAGACTGCTACCTGCACTTAAATGACCTGTCCCTGTACTGTCTAACCCCTACCTCCTCCTTAATTAGCTGTATATGTACTGTCTAACCCCTACTTGCTCCTTAATGACCTGTCTCTATACTGTCTAACCCCTCCCTGCTCCTTAATGACCTGTATCTGGACTGTCTAACCCCTACCTGCTCCTTAATGACCTGTCTCTGTACTGTCTAACCCCTACCTGCTCCTTAATGACCTGTCTCTGTACTGTCTAACCCCTACCTGCTCCTTAATGACCTGTCTCTGTACTGTCTAACCCCTACCTGCTCCTTAATGACCTGTCTCTGTACTGTCTAACCCCTACCTGCTCCTTAATGACCTGTCTCTGTACTGTCTAACCCCTACCTGCCCCTTAATGACCTGTCTCTGTACTGTCTAACCCCTACCTGCTCCTTAATGACCTGTCTCTGTACTGTCTAACCCCTACCTGCTCCTTAATGACCTGTCTCTGTACTGTCTAACCCCTACCTGCTCCTTAATGACCTGTCTCTGTACTGTCTAACTCCTACCTGCTCCTTAATGACCTGTCTCTGTACTGTCTAACCCCTACCTGCTCCTTAATGACCTGTCTCTGTACTGTCTAATCCCTACCTGCTCCTTAATGACCCGTCTCTGTACTGTCTAACCCCTTCCGGCTCATTAATGTCCTGTCTCTGTACTGTCTAACCCCCTGTCTAAACATTTGCAACACTTTGAATTCCATGTCTCCATCGTAGTGACTGAATCATTTGTGAACCTTGCCAAATGGGAGGGATTCATTTTTGGAAGAGAAAAACTGATGAAATACAAACAACAATAGTACATCTCCATCCTTCACCTTTGCACTGTAGACGCACACACACACACACACACACACACACACACACAAACAAACACAAACACACACTCTTCCGCCGCGAGGCGAAGTCTTTTAAGAGAGGCGTTTTTGAAACAGCCCTCACTCCAAGGATGTTTCAGGTGAAATGCTGGAAGAATGAAAAGAAAGTAATTTCGGAGAGATAAAGAACATGGTCCATGAGAGAGATCCCTGGCGATACTGCAATCCCACTGGGGTAACCCTGAGTGCCCGGCCGCCCCAACGCCTGCCCTCATTTAGAGGCCGGGAAAACACAAGACGCAGCCAGCATTAACACACTATTCATCGCCATGAAATTACAGCAGAAGGGTTTGTATGAGGCCTGCATGTGTGTGTGTGTGTGTGTGTGTGTGCGTGTGTGTGCCTTAGAAAATAAATGTAATTTGTTGCTCGTCTTCGTACCTTCATCTAACCACAACGGTGGAATTAGAATAAACCCGGTCGGTGCGCTGATGAAACGGGACAGGGAGGCTGGGTGTAAATATAGAAAGGTGCATGAACAACGCCAACAACACACAAACGTACTTCTGGCACTTTCTTTAGCTTTTCTTTACAGAGATGATGCGGGATCCTCTCTATGAATATATCCAATCTACAGATGTATGTATATATATATATATATATATATATATATATCTAAAAACATGTCTAGTAATATATACCTCAACCAGAGCAGCCACGCACACACACCCGTGTGTATGTGTGTGTGCGTGTGTGTAGTTTGGCGTCTTGGGATTCTTCCCGCCTGCTCTTCCCAATTTTGGAAAATTGCGACGCCATTTTGGGAAATGAATATCCGTCCTCCAAGCGGCCCCTGGGTGGATCAGGGGGAACACACGGGCCGTCAGCCCAGCAGGGGGCGCTGGGGGGGGGGGGGGCTCATAACACAGCTCCATTGATTGCGTTGTGAGATTAGCTCATCTAGATTCAGGGCCCCTGAGGGCCCCCACAGCCCGCCCCCACAGCCCGCCCCTGGGCCCGCTGGAGCCGCTCCGACGGCTGACCCAGCGTTTTAGGGACCGCTGAAATTATATTTGGGAGTTTCATTTCCCAGAGTTCACAGCACGGACCCTCGCTCTGGGGGCCCATTCCAGCCCCCCCCCTCTTCCACATCAACTCCGGAAAAAGAATTAACTTCAGGAAAGCTGTCTTTCAATTAGTGCCGCGGGCTAGGGCGACGTTCCCGCTGGCCCCAATCACCGCCCCCCCCTCCTCCCGCCCTCAGCCCCTCCTCCCCGGGAGTTGCTGGAATTGCAATAATCCCGCCGCCGCCGCGCCGCCGCGACTGTGAATAATGGGAGGTGTCAGGGAAGGTCGCCGTAGTGACGGCGCTCCCAGCGCTGTTTTGTTCGGCTCCGCTACGTCTTGTAATTAGCTGTTCCCGCCGAACTTCCCCCTGACCGCGCCGGTGCTGCCGTCCGGATCACCGAGGTATGAAATGCATTCCACTGGCGATATTGTTTCTATTTAAATAGGGAAATGGGTTTTGTTTCCCCTCTCGTTTCGAGGCGTTTTCTTTATTTATTTCCGGCCGTGAAGACCATCGTCTGGAGGCCAACTCTGGGCTGAAACTTGGTAGCGAGCAGCGGGGTCTCTTTGAAGCCCCCCACGCTGCTCATCACATCATTCATCAGATCATTTACAATGTTGACGTTTCCAAGAAACTACTTCAACGTGATTGAGCCGTGGTGGGGAGCAGCAGCCTCGCGGCTCGGGAACGGTGTGAGGAACGCTCTGCGACGCGGGCGGGCGCTGAATCATCACCCTGGTGATCCTACTAACCGGCTGTGTCCTAACACGCCGGGTTCCTTTCATGCTGCTGAACAGGGAGCCGCGCAGAATTAAGCATCTTCTGTAGTTCTGCGGCGTCTTCAAACCCACGCCCCCCTCACTTCCACGCGCCGGAGCAGAGAGTAATTAGCGGTTGTTCCAGACGTGGAGGAGCTTCTCCTCAGCGCGTCACCGTGTCAGCCATGGAGATAAGTCCTCTCCCAGGCCCTCATTACCCCAGTTTAACCAGTCCCAATCAGACACATCTCCAGCCTCCCACTGCCACCCCCATCCAGGCCCGGTATGAGGGGGGGGTGAGGGGGGGGACGGACGGGCGGAGGCTGTTTAATGAGTCCCAGCATGGAGTCACCCCAAAACCAGAGCCTGGTGATTACACACCAACAAACCACAGCGAGCCACAAACAATGATTAGAGTGTAATGTGATCCGGAACCAAACCCAGGCTGCAGTGTGCAGGGTCCACCCAGGCTGCAGGGTGCAGGGTCCACCCAGGCTGCAGGGTGCAGGGTCCACCGGGTGGAGGGTGGAGGGTCCATACAGTCTGCAGGGTGGAGGGCCCGTACAGTCTGCTGGGTGGGGGTCCACAGGGTGGAGGGTCCATACAGTCTGCTGGGTGGGGGTCCACAGGGTGGAGGGTCCATACAGTCTGCTGGGTGGAGGGCCCGTACAGTCTGCTGGGTGGGGGTCCACAGGGTGGAGGGTCCATACAGTCTGCTGGGTGGGGGTCCACAGGGTGGAGGGTCCATACAGTCTGCTGGGTGGGGGTCCATACAGGCTGCAGGGTGGGGTTCCATACAGGCTGCAGGGTGGGGGTCCACAGGGTGGAGGTCCATACAGTCTGCTGGGTGGGGGTCCATACAGTCTGCTGGGTGGGGGTCCACAGGGTGGAGGGTCCATACAGTCTGCTGGGTGGGGGTCCACAGGGTGGAGGGTCCATACAGGCTGCAGGGTGGGGGTCCACAGGGTGGAGGGTCCATACAGTCTGCTGGGTGGGGGTCCATACAGTCTGCTGGGTGGGGGTCCACAGGGTGGAGGTCCATACAGTCTGCAGGGTGGGGGTCCACAGGGTGGAGGGTCCATACAGGCTGCAGGGTGGGGGTCCACAGGGTGGGGGTCCATACAGTCTGCTGGGTGGGGGTCCATACAGTCTGCTGGGTGGGGGTCCATACAGGGTGCTGGGTGGGGGTCCATACAGGCTGCTGGGTGGGGGTCCACAGGGTGGAGGGTCCATACAGTCTGCTGGGTGGGGGTCCACAGGGTGGAGGGTCCATACAGTCTGCTGGGTGGGGGTCCATACAGTCTGCAGGGTGGGGGTCCACAGGGTGGAGGGTCCATACAGTCTGCTGGGTGGGGGTCCACAGGGTGGAGGGTCCATACAGTCTGCTGGTTGGGGGTCCATACAGTCTGCTGGGTGGGGGTCCACAGGGTGGAGGTCCATACAGTCTGCAGGGTGGGGGTCCATACAGGGTGCAGGGTGGGGGTCCGTACAGGGTGCAGGGGGAGGGCCTTCACTCTGACACACCAGCCAATCAGAGCCTCGTTCTGGACTGTGGGGAAGCCAGTCCCCCACATCCTCTCCATCTTGTCTCGTCTTTATTTTATACGTGTCCCTCCGGGCTCTTTACTCCTCATGTCTCAGAGAGTACGAGTGGGGCGTCCAATCACGGCCTCCGCAAGCAGGTGGAGGGTCACCGGCCAGGGAGGGAGGGGCTTTACGTGTGGAAGACAGGAAACAGCTGAATGAAACATCAAAATAAAAGTCCTGAGGGAAGATGTTTAAACATCCATATAAAGTGCAGCTACGAAGCCCTACCGCCCAGGACCGCTGAGCTGAACAACACTCGGCTGCTGCTCCTCTGATTGGACAAACACAATAAAGACACACTGATGGCTCATTGGAGCGCAGGGAGCCACTAAACCAGATCTGACTCCAGCCTTTACTGCAGGCCAACAAAGCAGCTCTTTAAATAGAAGGGAGCCATCGCAGACGACGCAATGAAACGCTCTTCCGTCCCGTTTCCTTCAGCTACGATGGCAGAGTCAATCACACTGAGCACCGTGAGGTACAGCGTCCTGTGGAGCCCTCATTAGCCCGCTAATGAATCTCAACGCGTCTGCTCGCGTGTGGAGAGTATCGTGGGAAAAGACAATTTAGAATCATATCTCACACAGATCTCCTCCAGTGGGTTTGTCACTGAGAGCTAATTCAGCTAACAAGTTGCTTTAGGTCTGAGCTATAGCTGAGGGCGTGATGCCATGCAGCTAATGGAGACACTAACTCGTGGACCTTTGACTGACTTCAGAAATACCCTGGTGTTGAATGCAAGACATTGTGCTGTAGGCTTACGACTCAAATACAGCCTCCAAAACCCCCAGCCCTTCAGATTTTAATTGGCAGACATCTTGAATACAAACATATCATTTTAAATCACTGCATTGTTCACAACAAGCTCCTCGGTTGGCCTTCACACTCACAAAGGACTTTATAACGATTGTATGCAGAAAAACTAATTACTGCTCGTGGGGCAGTTTGGGCCAATTATTCAATACCGCATTTGTAGCCGGAAATCCTTTAAAATTACTATTTGCAATTATTTTAAATACGATTACAGGGTTTGAGAAATCCAGGCTGTCCACACGACAAGCTGCTCCGACAGGATTGAAGATGGATGTGAGGGTAAGTGGTGAGTAGTTAGTGGTTAGGGCTATTGGTAAGTGGTTAGTGGTTAGTGGTTAGTGGTTAGGGTAAGTGGTTAGTGGTTTCGGTTAGTGGTTAGTGGTTAGGACAACGCAGAACCACAGACGGCACGTTCCAGAAGTCTGACTCTCTTTAAACTCATAATCAGCGTGTCAACGGATCTAATTCATATGAAGAGAAATATGGGTCAAACATGTGGCCGGCCAACCAAAGCTATATCAATAAAAAGAATGAGAGCAGCATGCTGGGCCTTAGTCTCTCTGCCCTCGCCCCCCCCCCTCCTCTGCTCCACTTTCTTCTAATTAGCCTCTCCAGAGCGCTGGGTCTGCGGGGGCCAGATGTTGAAGAGGATTCGGCCCGAGGGGGGATGTTTACGTGTTCAACAAGGGCCCACAGCCTGCTTGTTTATCGGCCGACATTTTGTTTCGCCAAGTTCGCTCAGAAGTCATCATGTCAACTGAGACGCAGTGGGAGGGGCCGTTTCAACGAGGAGAAATGAAAGGAAAAGATTGAATTGATTTAATTAGAAATAAAAAGCCTGACTAGTAGGCGTACCTCCGGCTGAAACGCTCGATCAATGGGGATGGAATACATATTGATGAGTCAGCGAAAAGAGGCTAATGTCTATAATCTTCCCCCGCTCCACCATCACAGAGCGCAGCGAGTTAATCACAAGATCGACATGCGAGCCACTTCAAAGATGATTCATTTAGCCGGGCCTGACACGCAGCGGAGACGCAGCGAGCGATGAGAGGGAGAGGGGGAGAGGGGGAGAGGGGGGGACGGGGGAGAGGGGGGGACGGGGAGCGGGACAGACGCTGGGAGATAACGAGAGCCGCGGGGCCAAGGAGCACTGCTCCACCCCCTCACCCCGATAACAACCGTCACCATTCACCCCCTGGAAATGTACGTTTGTGTTTCGGGTTCGTAAACTAAACCCCCCTATCTGGGATTATTTTGGTTCAGACCAATTTAGTCATGTTGGTTAAACCAAGGGATGGGGAATATCAAAAACACAAGCACACCTATAACTACCGTAAAAGAATGTTAGATGTTCGGGATCTCTGTCAGAATCAGTGTCTCTGGTTACTCATGACCATAGTATCATACTATTCTGCTTATCTGTTATCATGCTGCAGTATCAAAACCTGTAATTTTATATAAATAAGGCTTCTGGCATCACTATTAAAACAACTATGCACAGTCTAACGATGTTATTCCAGAGTTAGTTAACATTGAAACTCAAAGCCTTTTTATATCCTCAACAGTTGATGCAGGTGAAAAATGCAATAAACACAAAATACTTGAATGTGATTATTATTCTGCGACCCACTTTCCCAACTGGAAACTAAATTATGCTGTTTTTTTTATTATGACCGTTTCCTTACTGCAGGGAAGAAAGTTGTTTTATCCATTAATGAAAAACCTCAAACCAAAAGGATTCTGTTATGAAAAGAAAGTTAACTGTAGCAGGAAAAAACAAATACACACAAGGATTTGTTTTTTCTTCACCAGCCTCCTCCTCTTCCTCGTCTCTGAGCAGCGACAGAGAACCTCACCATCACATTAGCATGAAGTCAAATCTCCCTTTTGTGAAATGCCAATCCAATTAGCACTCCCTCGTTTAGTTCCCGTTCCCCTAAATGGAGGCTTTTTAGCGTTCGGTACGAGGGACGATGTGCAGTGAAATGAGTGTTTAGTAAACAGGCCAGAGGACTGGGCGTCGGCAGCTCGCGCACAACACTTTGTCTCAGTGAACCAACGACCATGACAGTGCTGACCGACCAGGCGCACTGAGGAAGACCATTCTTGATTTAAAGATGGACAAATGAGTAACCAACCTTTGAAACATTGCCCCACTCAGCGGTTCTTGTCGCTACGTTTCTGCAACCCCGTAGAAGTCCAGCTCGCTGTAATGTAGCTCTAGGGCCGCGGCCGGCGTTTACAGGGCTAACAACAGTTTACAGCATCACAGTAAGAGGCCCCCCGGGAGCCATGCTCCACTAAAGCACGGCCCTGAGCCCTCCTCCTCAGCTCTTAGCGGGGGGCTCCCCCTGATTGGAGGGCTGGACGCTGGTCACTTCCAGGTCCTGACTTATGTCCGGACCCGAGTCATACTCCAGGCGGCGCCAGGGGCCTACAGCCCCGCCGCCGGGCCCCGTCCGCCCGCCGCCGGGCCCCGTCCGCCCGCCGCCGGGCCCCGTCCGCCCGCCGCCGGGCCCCGTCCGCCCGCCGCCGGGCCCCGTCCGCCCGCCGCCGGGCCCCGTCCGCCCGCCGCCGGGCCCCGTCCGCCCGCCGCCGGGCCCCGTCCGCCCGCCGCCGGGCCCCGTCCGCCCGCCGCCGGGCCCCGTCCGCCCGCCGCCGGGCCCCGTCCGCCCGGGCTCTGCTTTATGGCCGCGCTCAGCGACGAGGAATCACTCTGTTGTCTCCCCTTGTTTCACTGTTGTTGTTGTTGTTCCCTGGATTTATTCACCGCCAGAGAAACGTTTCCCAGACAGCCTCATGTTTCTCCATTACCGTCTCTAACAAGCGCTCGATAGGTCCTGCTGTCCGGGGCCATCCATTATTAATACGTCGGTTCCGGGCCGTTTTAAGACGTGAATACATGTTTTCTAAATACATCACCGCGCTGCACACACAAACATGGTCGCTTCGGAGCCCCGGGGATGCAGGTCAGCACACAGGAATAATCCCTCCTAAGGCGTTGCTCTCAGGGTTATTTACTCAACACCCCCCCCCCCCCCCCTCTCGGGGTCAGCCACCGGGTCGGACCCCCCGACCCCAGGGCCGCGTGCCCGCTCCTAATGAGCGCCGTTTCAGTCGGCTGCAATCACCGAGCACAGACCTACAACGTCCTCAACAACGCTCCCTTTATCAAGGCCCAGCCTGCTGTGTGTGTGTGTGTGTGTGTGTGTGTGTGTGTGTGTGTGTGTGTGTGTGTGTGTGTGTGTGTGTGTGTGTGTGTGTGTGTGCACCACAGAGGGATATAAAGGAAGATTGAAGAAAGGAAAACAAAGAGTTTGTGAGAGAAACAGACAAGAGTGTTCGGGTGAGAGTGTGTCTGCGTGCGTATGCTTGGATGCACGATTATGTGGTGCATAAGCCAGCATACGTGTGTGTGTGTGTGTGTGTGTGTGTGTGTGTGTGTGTGTGTGTGTGTGTGTGTGTGTGTGTGTGTGTGTGTGTGTGTGTGTGTGTGTGTGTGTGTGTGTGTGCGGGTGCCTGCATGCGTGTGCATGCCTGTCTCTCCCTGTATGCATGTCCGCATGCGTGTGTGTGTGCGCGCCTGCTTCCTTGGCCCTGCAGCCATCTTCCACGCGAGCGAGCGTGAAGTCGTATTGACACTAAGCATATGGTCCCCCCTGTTCCGAGATCCTCCGTCTCCCCATGCTTTGACTTGTCTTAATGAATAATGCTGCAGCCCGCACCCGTCTGGAACCACTGGTGTTTCACACAACACCTCGCATGCATGAATTAGCACTCTCCGAATTAGCATCTTCTTAGATGGGGCGAGATAACAGCAGTGGCCTCTTCAGTTATTCTGATCTTCATTTGCGATGGAGTGCGAAAGAGAGAGAGGAGACAATAGAATATGAAGAGGAGGAAGAACGTACGCATGAATCAGAGGAGATTGAGCTCCTTTATCTCAGAGTCCAATTGCGTGTGGATTAACGTGACGACACCGCAGTCAGGGTGGAAGCTAAAGATAATCACTGCATCGCTGAAGGACGGAAGGATGGGAGTGAAATCAGGCGTAGTTTAGCGCACTTAGCGACGGCGGCGGCGACGTAGCGCCGTCGTCTGCGGCGGTGCGGCTCACAGCCGACCGGGAGCTAATCCTCAGTGACAGAAGAGGTAATGAAAATAATGAGATCTCATAAATAGCATTGAGGACGCGCAAAAAAGAGAAGGACACCGCTGCTCGTCAAACGAGGGGCTATTTGGGTCCGAGGGCCTCGTTTGCCTGACCTGGAGCGGCGGCCGGGGGCCCGTGGGGGCGGGGGCCGGGGGCCCGTGGGGGCAGGGGCCGTCCTGGTGGAGGACTATAACGACACGCAAGCTCTCTCCCCGCAGCGTCTCTCCCCAGGAGTCCCTCCGCGCGGGGGCAGGGTCAGGGGTCAGGGGTCAGGGGTGGAATGAGTTCCGGGAGACGGCTTTATCCGTCTCTGACAAGGGGCCGTCGGTGAGCTGACGGCACCGTGGTGTTCAGTTCAGAGACACGAGGAAGAGTCTCTAATGAGGAAGACTCTCCACTGAGGAAGACTCTATTGAGGAAGACTCTCTCCTGAGGAAGATTCTGCACTGAGGAAGACTCTCTCCTGAGGAAGACTCTCCACTGAGGAAGACTATATTGAGGAAGACTCTCTCCTGAGGAAGACTCTCCACTGAGGAAGACTCTCTCCTGAGGAAGACTCTCCACTGAGGAAGACTCTATTGAGGAAGACTCTCCACTGAGGAAGACTCTATTGAGGAAGACTCTCTCCTGAGGAAGACTCTCCACTGAGGAAGACTCTCCACTGAGGAAGACTCTCCACTGAGGAAGACTCTCCACTGAGGAAGACTCTCCTGAGGAATACTTGCCACTGAAGAAGACTCTCTCCTGAGGAAGACTTTATTGAGGAAGACTCTCCACTGAGGAAGACTCGCCACTGAGGAAGACTCTCCACTGAGGAAGACTCCGTGGAGGAAGACTCTCCACTGAGGAAGAATCTCCACTGGTGTACACTGGTACTGGCTCCGGTCGGCCTCTGGCCTCCACCTCGCTACAGCTCTGTATTCTCAGGCTTTTGGTTTTTTTAACACAAGAATAAAGATAACTGCCCACATTCATCTTTTATTCATTCCGTTTTGAAACTACACAACAATATGAAAAGATATATAAATACAGAAATAAACGTCTTCTCTTGGTTTCCTTTCATGCAACATTTGAAACATTTGGAGTGTGAATGTTAACACTTGATCCTGCAGCGATGTAATTATCGTTGAATTAGCCAATTAAAAGTTAGTCAGTGAGCCTACCTTGGCTGGCTGCTGAATTAAACATTCTCTCTGCAGCGGCTCACTTCAAGAATCGTTCGATTTTCCAATTACTTTAATCTCTCGATGTTGAATTACATTTCAGCATCACTTTGCCGCCGTTATGTTCTCTATATATTCTGAGCTCCGACGCAGCGGAACGGTCAGAAAGAACAGGGACGAGACTGAACTCGCTGCTAAAAGTTACAAACTCTTTGTTTGTTTGGTTTAATTTATTCCTTGTCGAGTTCTCCCTCAGCGCAGTCACTCAGCGCGACTTTCAGCCGCTCCGTGCTGTAACGTATACCTCCCGACCCCTCCGTCTCCACGGCGACCGCCACCACGGTAACCGCCTCCCGACAACCCGAGACAGGCGCTGCGCTAGAGGTGAGGGTTAACTGACAGGCCAGATGGTCATACACTCCCCTACAAAGTCACTTTGCCCCTCCGCCCACTCCCTTTCCCTCAGCCTCCCCTTCCCTCACCCCTCTCTCAACCATCTCTCACCCCTCTCTCACCCCTCTCTCCCCCCTTCAACGCAAAGTCAAATAAAGAGCCGGTGCCCACACAGCAGAGCTCAGCGAGCGCGAGCATCGCGGTTAACCTCAGAGGCTGCGGAACGCGCCCTGAAAACTTTCCTGGCGCCGTTACCACGCAGGTTTGAGTCGTGCCAGAGAAATACAAACAGAGAATATCAACGCCGTTTCTCCAGCATTGGGTGGCACGGCCGACCTCGGGCCGAGAATAGACCACAGAACGCAGAACCGAACGATGCTTTGAACCGGTAAACTGCACCTTCATCAGAGTGACCTCAGCCTGCAGAAGGCAGCGCAGCACGTTGATAATGGGCCGGTCACCGCCCTGACGGAGGCGGGTGATCTCTGCAGCGCTATCCTGTTACCACCGGGCACCGCCGGGGGATCAGTGAGACACACACGCCCGCGGTGCGAAGCCCGGGCGTAGCGGGGGGAGCTCTCCGAGGTGCTGAAGCACCGGGGCCAGCTGTGGGAGGCCGCAGCTCCGTCACCTACGTCGCTACATAACCTACGTCAAGCCTTCACAGGGAGACTGACTCTCGGTCGTCTGCACGACACAAACAAGTCAAACCAGGATCCGTGAGACAATACGCAGAAAGGAACAGCGAACTGATGCTGCAAGTAATTAAACACCAGCTTGTATCTGTGCTTGGATCAGCGGTGTGAATGTGAACGCTGCCGTCGATGTTGGCCATTCAAAATGTCTGCCGCTTGGAAGGACAAACAGAGCCACGCAGACAGCGGGCTCGTCTTGCTCTTTTACAATAAAAACACAATAGGTCTGTCGAATCCTTTCTGTTCCAATAATACATCCAAGCGTTCAGCAGCAGTACGAGTCTCGCTCAGCGCGACACGACACATCTGAGTTGCACCGACATTGGTAAGCCCAGCGAGGTACAATAAACGTTTTCTCCTGCCAGACCGACACAGCACCAGGTTTCCTGTGGTGTCCTCTTCAAAAAATGTCCATTGTTCAACCATCCCTTCACCGTCTTCATGTATTCACTATATTTAGTCTCCTTCAGACACCGTTCTCTGTCTTCATGGTCCCAGGTAGGGGAGGCCTCCACTGCTCTGTCTGCAGCGCGGCCCGCCTCGAGATAAGGTACATATATCTTTAGTGGGGGGTGGACCGGAATAGGAGTGGGCTTAATTGAAATCGTATAAATGTCAGTGAGGGACGGGAGATGCCTGCGGAGGAGGAGGAGGAGGAGGGGGGGGAGTAGGATGAGGAGGAGGAGGAGGAGGAGGGGGGGGAGTAGGATGAGGAGTAGGAGGAGGAGGAGGAGGAGGAGGAGGAGGGGGGGGAGTAGGATGAGGAGGAGGAGGAGGAGGAGGAGGAGGGGGGGAGTATGATGAGGAGGAGGAGGAGGAGGAGGAGGAGGAGGAGGAGGAGGAGGAGGAGGGAGGGGAGTAGGATGAGGAGGAGGAGGAGGAGGAGGAGGAGGGGGGGGAGTAGGATGAGGAGGAGGATGAGGAGTAGGAGGAGGAGGAGGAGGAGGAGGGGGGGGAGTAGGATGAGGAGGAGGAGGAGGAGGAGGAGGAGGAGGAGGAGGAGGAGGGGGGGAGTATGATGAGGAGGAGGAGGAGGAGGAGGAGGAAGAGGAGGTGAAAGGGTTGGAGGAGCTCACAGGGAGCGATGGAGGAGCAGACACCCGGGGAATATCAATGAACGCTCATTAAGGGATGAGGGAGGGTGGGAGAGAGGGAGGGACAGGAGGGAGGGACAAGAGGGAGGGAGGGAGGGAGGGACAGGAGGGAGGGACAAGAGGGAGGGAGAGAGGGAGGGACAGGAGGGAGGGACAAGAGGGAGGGACAGGAGGGAGGGACAAGAGGGAGGGAGGGAGGGAGGGACAAGAGGGAGGGACAGGAGGGAGGGAGGGAGGGGAGGAGAGAGGGCCAAGAGGGAGGGAGCTGGAGAGACGGATGGTTTGGGAGTGATTGAGACAGGGAGACGGAGAGAAGATGGAGGTAGGGAGGAACCGACATGAGATAGAGAGAGTGAGACAGGAGATGGAGGGAGGGAGGGAGGGGACGGAGACAGAGTGACAAGAGAGAGGAAGGCAGATGGAAGGAGACAGGCAGAAAAGAACAGGAGCAGGGAGGAAGGAAGAGGAGGACGAGGGAGGCGAACGTCTGGAACTCAGAAGAATGGCAAGCCGCTGACAGATGGCCAGAGCCACATGCTGCGCTGTAACACCACCTTATCGTGCCGATACACATGTCGTGGCGGCGTCGGGCGACGTGGGACGGAACACATGCCTGTGTTTGGATCCAAAGGAACAAGGCAGACAGGCAGCAGCTAGCCTCCAGAAAACAGACAGACTATCGTTGATGTTTGTACAGAACCAGACAGGGAGATTCTAGTGTTTGCATTCATAGACAAGATTAGACGGTCTTAGTATTTATAGCCAACGTGTGACTGATACATTAAAATGTCAGGACAGACGGAGGCAAACTCTAGGATTCTCACAGTGCACAGTTAGCACAAACCGTTAGCCACAACTCAGTGTTTCCTGGCGCGCCGCTGACTTGGCTCGGGTTTCTGGAGCTAATATCTTAGCTGTTCCGCATTGACAAACAGATTAGCATCCCGGTCGGGCCCTGAACAGGCGGCTCTGAAACACCAGGTACTGCTGTAGGAACCAGGGCACTGGATGGACCCACTGGTACTGCTGCCTGTACGAAACCA